>NW_016805021.1:2401559-2420204 GCF_001698545.2 Rhinopithecus bieti
TTTTTAGATAGAGTCTTGCTCTGTCGCCCAGGCTGGAGTGTAGTGGTGCAATCTTTGGCTCACTGCAACCTCCATTTCTGGGATTCCAGTGATTCTCATGCCTCAGCCTCCTGGGTAGCTAGAATTATAGGCATCATGCCTGGCTAATTTTTATATTTTTAGTGGAGATGGTGTTTCTCCATGTTGGCCAGGCTGGTCTTGAACTCCTGACATCAAGTGATCCACCCGCGTCTGTCTCCCAAAGTGCTGGGATTACAGGCATGAGCCACTGTGCCTGGCCATATAATTGATATTTTTTAAAAGAAAGCACTCCTTTACTGTGTGTTGATATTCAAAATCAGATTAAGTTACTCTAAATCAGATGAAGTCAGTTGTATAAAGCCTTACCTAAGGATACCAGATGTTAAAAGAATTGATCCAAACATACTTATGAAAATGTTATTCATGATTTTGCTCATTTCTGTGTAGCTACCGTTTTTTGTTTAGACATTCTACTATAATGGGGGATGCTTAAAGACTCCTTTGTGTGGAATTCTGTATTGGAGCAACCTTTATCATCAGAACAACTAATAATGTTGTTGCAGACTTTGGCACTATTACTGTAGAGTGAAAAAATGTTTTCATAAAGTGCCACATTGTGTTAGTAAATGAGATCTGGAAGATGGAGTTGGACTCTGAACAGAGAGGGAGCTAGCCTGCTCTCCTCACATGCTGAAATAAAATGTTCCATTTTGAAGCCTGGCTTCATTATATTCTTGGATTTTGAAACTTATACTGTTCTGGTCATTGTAACACAGTGTAGTTATACTGTAGTTAATCATGCTATCAGTCAACTTGTAAAACTCAATATAATTATTTTGTTGTAAAATACAATTATAATAAAAGTTATAATGAGATGAGAGGGATGGTGAGCCCTTGGAGAGCTATTTCCTCACTTCAGACCACTATTGTTTGTCTGGATTGTTTATTGGACTCGAGAATTCTCTGCTCATGTCCTCTGTGTTCCCCTTTTCCCCACCTACCTTAGAGGCTGCCAAGGTGGGGAGGGCAGATGCCTTTGTATATAAAGGCTGCATACATGTTTTTGCTGGGGACAAGTGGGAGCTGTGTCCCCTGGAGAAAGTAGGGTCATTTTCTGAGAACTTAGAACACAGGCTGTTTGCTTAGCCCAGTGCTCTGTCACCTAAAGGAAAGACCTCTTACTAATTTGACTGCCAGATGATTTTTGTAATTTTCTTTTTCTGCCCTGCTGGAGCACCACTGATTAAATTGCACAAAGGCACCAATGTGTTGTTTAGTGGTGGCTTGATTTCCAGGTTCCGTAGGAAATAGGTCAGCTTCCCTTGTGCCCAATTTCATATCCAATCCAGAGCCAATACTTGGAATCCTGAGGATTTTCCAAACACTCTTATCATCCTCTTGCCAGTGAAAGGAGTTGGGAGGGGGCTCCAGGAAGAAGTCATCTAGACCCCCATTGCTAAGCCAAAAACATTCTCGTGTTGGGGCTTCTTATCTGTTAGGTGCATTTTCCCTTCTCTAGCTGGCTTCTATTAGGAGCTCTTCATGGCAGGAGCCCTGTTATGTTGAGCAGGGCTGTGGTCCACACCTTTACTGCCTCACCCCAGTGCCTCACTGGACTCCTGTTTAGTGTCGTCCTTTTGTACTTCCAGGCTAGGTTTTTCCTTCCCATGGATTGAATCGCTGGCTGGCTGGTATCTTTCACATTCTTGTGGTTTCTAAACTCTAGTGGGAATTCCTTGGTATAAATCTGGGAATGAGCACAGGTAAGGACAATGAGTTCAAATGTCCATTGTACACTAGAAGTGCTAACTGTTCTAGTACATGGAGGTTCACAAAAGGTGAGCTGCATAGCTCAGGTTAGTGATAGTGCTTTTGTGGGTCATAGAAGTTTGTCAATTTGTAGGTCGTAGGAGTTTGTCAATTAGACTAGAGCAGGAAAGTTATTTACCTTGAGAAATGGCATAATCTCATTTTTCATATCGCTGTAGATGTCTGGGACCCATTTTTTTTTGTCAGCACTTCTTAATTTTATATGTTCACTGACAGAATATCTGAACTTCAGGTACCTTAGAGCAAGGCCTCTCAAACCTTACAAAGATC
This sequence comes from Rhinopithecus bieti, assembly GCF_001698545.2. NCBI lineage: Eukaryota > Metazoa > Chordata > Mammalia > Primates > Cercopithecidae > Rhinopithecus > Rhinopithecus bieti. The sequence continues at coordinate 2,403,681 of NW_016805021.1, forward strand.
TGCAAATTCCCTGGAGGCACTGTAAAATGCAAACTCGGGCCAGGTGTGGCGACTCATATCTGTGATCCCAGCACTTTGTAATGCCAGCAATTCAGGAGGCCAAGGCAGGCAGATTGCTTAAGCCCAGGAGGTTGAGACCAGCCTGGGCAACATGGGGAAACCGCATCTCTACAAAAAAGTGTGTGTGTGTGTTGGGGGGCCTGAGGTGGGAGGATTATTTGAGCCCCGGAGGTGGACATTGCAGTGAGCAGAGATGGTGCCACTGCACTCCAACCTAAGTGACAGATGAGACCTTGTCTTTCAATCAATCAATAAATAAATAACAGAATCTCAGGCAGGACCTGAGAGTCTGCATTCCTAACAAGGTCCAGGAAGACCTTATCAGCCTTCTCTCACTCAACAGGACTTTGACTTTTCCACATTTTTCCAGTTTTACCCCAAAGTCCCACCTTACACACCCATTTTTATTTTGTTTTATTTTATTACTAGAGCCATCTCTAGTGTGCCTGTTTGCTTTAATATCAATGAAATGTATATTGATGTACATTTTTTAAAAACCTCCTGAACTATTGATTGCATTTCCAAGATAATATATACAAAAGTAGTTGCTCTTATTTTAAAACGTTTTTCTCTTTAAGTTATGTAGCCATGTTCCAATTTTACAGAAATGCTTTTTTGAGCACCTGTAGTTTACATAAACCCTTTGCCAGAGACAGCGGCTTTTAACCTAACAACACTGATGTGAATTCTGGAGGCAAAAGGCCCTTAGATAAGTAAGTGCTGCTGTGGCAGGTGAATTTAAAATGTAGGGAGACTGCATGGACAAGGGAATAATGACTCTTTGGATGAGATGTCCTGGGAAGAAATTCCCATTAGGAAGGTTGTAATGCACACGGGCTTCATATCGATGCCTGCTGTATCTGTTCCAACCTCTCCTGGCCCTGTGATGCCCCACCTCCACCCCCATCCTGGACCAGAGAAGGCCCCAGTGCCTCAGTTGAATTTCCTTTTAATATACACAATATCAGTCTTTTTTTTTGAGATGGAGTTTTGCTCTTGTCGCCCAGACTGGAGTGCAGTGATACCATCTCGGCTCACTGCAACCTCCACCTCCCAGGTTCAAGCGATTCTCCTGCCTCAGCCTCCCGAGTAGCTGGGATTACAGGTGCCCGCCACCATGCCTAGCTAATTTTTGTATTTTTAGCAGAGATGGGGTTTCATCATATTGGTCAGGCTGGTCTCGAACTCCTGACCTCAGGTGATCCGCTTGCCCTGGCCTCTCAAAGTGCTGGGATTACAGGAGTGAGTTACCACACCTGGCCCAGAATATCACTCTTCTTTCTGTTACATGCACACAGAGATACACACACACACACACACACACACACACACACACACAGAGAGAGAGAGAGAGAGAGAGAGAGAGACAGACAGACAGAGAGAGAGAGAGATAAGAGAGAGGAGAGAGGCTCTAAGAGACCAAGGCTCTCAGGAAAGCCAGGACTGTCCTTGGTAGGACCCTGTGTCTTAAGGTCTGAATGCTCCCTTTAGTGTTGAGACTGCAGGAGAAAATTGTCTCCCCTATCCCACTCAGGGGCATCAGTGGCCTTCACCTGCAGGGAACTGACTTTTTTGAGGGTTTCTACGAGTTTATTCAATGTAGTGTAGCATGTATTCCACCTTTATTTCTGGTTAATAAAGTGGAAAATGAGAGTTCTAATTTGCAAAAGAGAATAGGAGGGAGATACAACCAGGTTCTTGCTTGTGAAAGAGGGAAGAAACTCTCTGACAAACAGAAAACAGTTGGTTCCAGGATAAGCCTCAGGGTAAGTTATAAAAGTTCTCATTCCAATTTGAGCTTGTTTATTGTTTTAATGGAGTAAATATAGATTAAGCTTCATGAGGAAAGATACATGTCACTATTTTCAGTCTTTTTTGAAAGTTCATTCTGAATTTATCCCTGCCTCATTTCAAATGGATTTGATACAGCCCACAAAGATACACCTACAAAGATTAAAAAATAAAACAAAATACACAAAGAGATGAGGTGGAAAGAAAAGAAGCAGGGAGTATGGTCAGCACATGAAACATTTTCTAGAAGATGCTATTTACTTGTTAGAAGTGAGGTACAAATTCGGCCAGGAGCTTCCAGGCTCCTTGAGTCAGTGATAGGATTCATAATGTTGAAAAGATTAACGTAAAACCATTTTTTCCTGGGCTGAGATGCGAAAGAAACACCTCATAAAAGGAATCCTGTGTGTGTTTTGAACTGTGCTCTCAGCAACATTACTGAAATAAATAGTACAGTGTTTTGTGGGGTCATTTTTCAATCTGTCCCTTGCTAGAGGTTGATGGCATAATGCCTATGCATAATTTAGTGAAGCCTTTTCTATAGGGGCCCCAAATGGTAAAGTCTAAGCCTACACCTCTCTGGCTGCCTCCAGGGATGAAATGAGTGTCTGGAAATGGATGGACACCATACCTATGATACAGTCTTCCGTGAGTATTAGTTTGGTCAACCAAACTATAGTTTTAGAATATGTTAAGTTAAATGGAAATATTTTAGATTAATCGGTGGAACATTTGTGCCTAAAACTTTTGCTAGCAGAAAGTCAACAACTTTAATTTCAGGGCAAGTATATACAAAATAGAGTAAATCCAGTGGCTTATACTCATCATTCCATTTCCTAATTTATGTAGTGAGAGCATTTAAATGTTTCATCCAGGTCCTTTTTGTCTCCAAAACCCTCTGTGGTAGCCAGGATCTTGGCAAGAAAGAGCTGACATTCTCAAACTGGGTAATTGAGGCACGTTCAATAAAGAGATGATTTATCAAGGGAGGGCAGAGCTTTGAGAACCAGTAAGGCCTAGTGCAGTGCCTGGGGCTGGCTAGAGCAGGGAGCCATTCTCACCTGTAGGTCTGAAGGCAAGAGGGAAAGGAATGATTATGGAAATTAGAGATTAGCTTTAAGGAATTATTTGACAAAAGCCATAGAGGGGTGCGACCAATCGTGGTAGGGAGTTGAGTTGGAGAGATGGCTACCTCAGTTTCACCCCTTTCCCCTCTCATCTCTTAACGGTGGCCCCTGTGGGTGAAATCCAGCAGGAAGCCAAAGGGTTTCCATGTACCTCAGCCTCCAGGGGCACAAATGGGGTGAAGAGGGATGGAGAGGGTGGAGGGGCAAGTGGAAGACCCCTAGCACTTTCCATAACTTCATATTTCTAAACAAATGCTTTGAGTCTTTCCCCAAGGTAAGGAAATTCTGCCTTCCTGTCAGCTTGAGGAGGGCCCTTATCTCTGTGGTTACCAGTGTGGCTCCAGGGCCCCCTGGGAAGTGCACTTTAAGAAGGGGTAGTAGTAGGTCAAAGCAATGATCAAACTCTATAGTGCTGAAGAAATCAAACAGAAAGGACCAGCTGATGGCTTTGTCAGATTTCTTCAAGTCTTTGTTGTCCTAGTCCTAATGAAATCTGTAAGAAGATAGTTTTCAGGCTGGAGGGTAAAAATAAAACCTTCATAAAATTTCATTTGCTGCTTTCATCTTTCTAGTGTTGGAGAAAGCTCCCCATTTTCTGATCCATACATCTCACAGATATGCAATAATATGGTATTGTGGACTCTCCTGTGTGACTGCCTCTACTGTGAAGAACCCCCTCTGAGCTGGTATTCACTGATGTGAGCGCTTGAAGCAACATTGCCTATGCCACAAAAGCATGATTTGAAATTAAGCATGGGTATGCACTCTTTTGAGGGAATTACAGTGGATTTTCTCCATGCTTTTCAAACCATTAGTGCAGTTTTCAAAAAGTTCGATTGGAGTAGAGTTTATAGACAAGAAAATTTATCCATTTTAAGTGCCCATCTCCATGAATTTGGGCACACATATACAGTTGTGTAATTACCACCACAATTAACATATAGATTATTTTTTTCACCTCCAAAAGTTTACTTAGGCCCCTTTGTGGTCATTCTCTCCCTAACTCCAACTCTAAGCAATCTGTGATCTGACTTTTGTCACTTTAGTTAGAATTTCATATAAATGGAATTTCATGTGTATATATATATGTGTGTGTATGTATATACACATATATGTGAGATACGTGATATTCATATTCTAGAACCAGCCTTTATACATGGTAACAATATTTATTCAAGTACATACACATGGTAAAAATGACCTGGGTAGTATAAGAGGATTTAAAATAAAAAGATGAGTCTGCCATACCCCACTCTTTCTCATTTCTAATCCCACTTCTCAGAGCCAACAGAATCATGTAACCTTTAGTTCCTCTGGAAGTTTTAATTAATATACAAATCATTGTTTCTTTCCTTTCCTTTCGTTTTCCTTTTTTTTTTTTTTTTTTTTGACACAGAGTCTCACTTTGTCCTGTCACCCAGTCTGGAGTGCAGTGGTGCATTCTCGGCTCACTGCAACCTCCACCTCCTGGGTTCAAGCGATTCTCATGCCTCAGCCTCCCAAGTAGCTGGGACCACAGGCATGAGCCACCATACCTGGCTAATTTTCATCTTTTTAGTAGAGATGGGGTTTAACCATGTTGGCCAGGCTGGTCTCAAACTCCTGGCCTCAAGTGATCCGCCCACCTCAGCCTCTCAAAGTTGTTTTACTTCTTTGATGAATGTATTTATAGGCTTAGTAAAGCAAAGTCAGGAAATTTCCTTTTCCAGCAAAACATGAAATTTAAAAGCATGAGGCACATGATAAAATTAGCTGGCAATAAAATTTTACAACTAAAGTCTCTTTATTTGGCAATTAACTGAATCAGAACATTTTCAGCCAATATTACAGAAACAAAACTTTCAGGGGACTATTTATGAACTTGAGGCTACTTTCTTCGCACTTTTATAAACAATCATCTTTGAGATGACTGTGGTTTTCCCTCTAGAATAAGGAGTTGCAGATGCAAACAGGATGTCTTAGCAATTTACCTTCTCAAAGGCTTCTTGGAAGTTGTAGGATTTGACTTCATCATCTAGCATATAGCGTCCAGTTTGCAGGTCCACCTTCTCCATGGACACTGCAAATTAGAACGTCTTCACTAAGCAGAGGGCTTCTTTGATGCTCAAGGATACTACTAATAGATTTGCCAGTGCTTGAGGACCTCACTTAAGGTGAGTACAAGGAGACTTCTTAATACAGAAACAGACCCCTCTTACAGCAACCACAGTTTCAAGAGATTTGTTTAATTCAATCTAACAACAACAACAACAACAAAGTGTGATCTTAATGAAGCTCAAACAACTATTTGTCTTTCTTGGTGTACTTATCTAGGCAAGTTGGCTAAAATGAGAATTCACTGAAACAGCAGTAGCTTCACAGTTCACATCAGGAAAAGTACTGTTTTGTCACAAAATGAAATAGTTTCAGTAGTTCATATAAAAGTGAAATGTAAAACATGGAAGGAAATCAGCGAATATTTATCTTTAAAGTTGTTAAGACTTTGGGCTCTCCATTGACAACAGCTGCATCTTTAAAATAGGAAGATGAGTGACATTAGGAACACAGGGTAGGAACTGGTGCCAAAGGAGGGCATTGAGTGACCAGAACCTGAGGACATTGTGTTTGCTGAACACACTTTCTTCCTGAAGCGGAAATGTCTGGGTGTTCACATGTTGTGTGGCTGGAGTAACCTTCCCCCACTGGTTACCATCTTCCCAGTTTATAACTTTTAATAATACTTGTAAATTTCTATTTCCTGTTTCATCCTCTTTCAACAGTACCTTTTGATTCTCTACTTTCTGCCCTACCTCTTCCTTTCTTCCTCCCACCTTTACTGTGAGACTATAATGTTTGATACCATACATTCTGAGATTTAAATGGTCATCTGGGCTTTACATGTAGGTTGATTCTTGAAAGATAAAAGCTGAAAATAGGTTTTGTTTCAGCAGATAGGGGTATACTCTGATTGCTTTCCTTCTCTGTGGTTCCTACACCACAGCTTCTTTAATAAATGAGTTTAAATATATTCTCTTTCCAGTGTGCTCACTGCATCGTGCCACATTTTAGCAGACTTCCTATTTGCACTTGACTTTCTTTTACATTTTTCCCTTCCTGGAGTTTCTTACTGACTTTCATTTTTCTCATTGGAAGACACATAGAATGCCTTCTGCTGTGCCTTCTACGCCCACACTCCACCCTTTTTCACCCTGCTCTGCCTGTGTAAGTTGCATCAGCAGACAGCCAGGCTTGGGGGCTTCTGGCTGGGTTCAACCAACAAGGAGCCAGGTAGGCAATGAGCAGGAGTGGGGAGAGTTAGCTTGGGGTTCATTCTGCTGTGAGATTGCCTCCGTTTGGCTGTGTACATCTGCTGAAAATTACTTTCCCTCTCAAGATAACTTTTTTCTTTTTTTAATGGACCCTTGACCTTTTTCACTTGGGTAAAATACTCTGTTGGTCCCTGGGGCTTGGAGGAGTGATAGTTCCACTTTTGCTAGCCCCCTGTTATTGCACTATCTCTTTTTCATTTTCTCATATTTTAGCAAATAGACCCCAAATTATCCTAATCTGAGGGTACCACTGGTTTCCTGTTGGGATTTTGACTGATGCAATGGGGTAGGAGGAGGAAGCAAGATATATTCAGAGATCAGAGTTTGTTCACCCATTCCTATTTAATATGGAAGAACCAAGAGGGCTGGCGGGTCTCTCTGTACTTGGCTGGGAGGATCTTCACTTTATGGGGATCAGATGGGGAGCTCTCTATCCGACACTACATCTCACCCTGAGAGCCTCCTCTCTCCTTAACCATTTTTTATTTTTATTTTTTGATTTTAGAGAAAGGGTCTTGCTCTGTTGCCCAGGTTGGTTAGAGTGCAGTACTGTGATCATAGCTCACTGTAGCCTCAACCTCCTGGGCTCAGGCAATCCTTCCACCTCAACTTCCTGAGTAGCTAGGACTATGGGTGTGTGCCACCATGCCTGGCTATTTTTTAAATTTTTTATAGAGATGGGGTGTTGCTGTGTTGCTCAGGCTGGTCTTGAACTTCTGGGCCCAAGCAGTCCTCCTACCTGGGTCTCCCAGAATGTTGGGATTACAGGTGTGAGCCAACCATACCAGGCCAAAATGGTAACAGTCTTGATTCTGGGCATGGGTGAAAGGGGGTGTGGGTTTTATATCCATGACGTCTGCTTCAGTTCTCCTTAGTTTAATTTCTTTAACGAAGAGCTTTCTGTGTTTTTTCTTTTGTTTTGCTTTTGTTTGAGCCTGCTGATAAACTGCTTAAGCTTTGTGCCTTGGGGTAGGAAAAACAGAGAGGAGTTGGTTTCATAACACACTAACCCACCTACCCCACTAAATTTTAGCAGTTTAAAACATCAATCACTTTATTATGTTTACAGATTCTGTGGGTTAGGAATTCAGAAAGGGCATGATGGGGAGGTCTCTTCTGTGTTCCACGGTATCTAGGACCTCTGCTGGGATGGCTGGGGCTGGAGTAGCTGGACTGGGAATGGCCAGGATTGCAACAGCTGAGGCTGGTACTGCAGGAGACCAGGGCATATTTCAGTCCTTATCTCAACCGCATAAGACAGACACTCCCAGAGTAGTTGTTTATAGACCCCGCCCACGGAAGGCATTCCTTTCCCAGGGTCTTTATTAATATTCCTTGATAGGAAAAGAATTTAGCGATGTCTTCCCTACTTGCATGTCCGTTTATAGGCTCTCTGCAAGAAGAAAAATATGACTCTATTCTGCCCAACCCTGTAGTCAGGTTGTCTTCCCTTGTTCCCTAAAATCGCTGTTATTCTGTTCTTTTTCAAGGTGCACTGATTTCATATTGTTCAAACACAGATGTTTTACAATCAGTTAGTACAGTTAACACAATAATGGTCCTGAGGTGATGTACATCCTCAGCTTACGAAGGTAACAGGATTAAGAGATTAAAGACAGGCATAAGAAATTATAAAAGTATTAATTTTGGGAACTGATAAATGTCCATATTAAAATGAAATCTTCATAATTTAAGTTCAGAGATTGAAGTAAAGGCAGGAATAAGAAATTATAAAAGTATTATTTGGGAACTAATATATGTCCATATTGAAATGATATCTTCACAATTTATGTTCAGAGATTGAAGCAAAGGCATGTATAAGAAATTACAAAAGTATTATTTGGGAACTAATATATGTCCATATTAAAATGAAATCTTCACAATTTATGTTCCTCTGCTGTGGCTCCTGCTGGTCTCTCTATTCAGGGTCCCTGACTTCCTACAACATTCTTGGTTCACATTCTGGTACCTGGGCTGGGGTGGCTGAAGGAAGGACTTGCATATGGAGCCCTGAGACTGTGTAAGCAGCCCACCTGCCCTGCAGATGCCAGGCTGGAGAGACCATATATCCATGCTTTCCTTTAAGTCCCAACTGAGCCATGACCTCAGTCTGCAATGGAGTCTTGCTCTTGTCACAAGGCTGGAGAACAGTGGTACGATCTTGGCTCACTCCAACCTCTGCCTCCTGGGTTCAAGCAATTTTTCTGCCTCAGTCTCCTGAGTAGTTAGGATTACAGGTGCCCACCACCATGCCTGGCTAAATTTTATATGTTTTAGTAGAGACAGGGTTTCACCACGTTGGCCAGGCAGGTCTCAAACTCCTGACCTCAGGTGATCCAGCCACCTAGGCCTCCCAAAGTAATGGGATTACAGGCAAGAGCCACTGTCTCCTACATTTGAACAACTTATTTCAAAACAATACTGTTAGTAAATGAGGCTCTTGTACTAAGTCATTAACAATAATTTATGATTTTTTTTTTCCTTAGTAAAAGTTAATATGTCAAGAGCATATCTGACTTTACCCAATGCTGGTGTTTTTCAAGGCATAAGACTGCTCTGATGGCATGGGACTGGTGTTTGAATACAGAGAGTTTCACAGGGTGCATTACCTTGGTTATGTCCCATGCATCTCTACACGTCAGCCACTTTAGCAAAGAAAGGCTCTATTCAATCTGGATTTCTTCAGCATGATACACAAAATACAGAACAACGTGCGTAACTGGACATTGCAGCTAGCTGCTGAATCTAGCCTCCGTCACTCTGGACACATGTTCTTAAAAAATAAGAATCTGTTAGGAGAATGGTGAATTGTTGCATTGCCAAGTTATGCACCAGTGAATGCAATCTCAATTGCTTAATATATTTTCTCATTTACTGTTTAGATTGGGCATGTCTACCAGACCCTAGGATGCATGCAGTCTTAGTTAAGAAGTTAAGAAGTACTGTTCTAAGAAGATGAAGCTGATATTTGGATCCTACACAGATTTGTTTTCTGTTGTTCTTCATGTCTTCACTCCTGGGAAATACAATTACTTCCCAGACAGTAGCCTTCCAGCAGCAGTCTTTTTTATTAGATTTATGAATGAAGCTAGTCTTGATTAGATGGGTCTTCTCTAAGATAATTTTAATCAAGGATAAAGTACTAGGAGCTAATGAGGGTTTTGAGCGGTCAGTTGCCTTTATTAGGCTTCTTTGTTGTCTGAGTTTGGGTTCATGACAGGCCTGTGTTCCTGAGGACCCCATAGACTTCAGGTGCACTATTTGGAATCCTTGCACAATGCGTCTCTGCATTCTTGGCAGGCTTTATCCTTTTTGCACATGAGCATGTCTGTTTTCACGGCCATTCTGGGCCTCAGATCTCGTGATTTTTCCCTTGGGAACATGAAGATACTTCTTGACACTCTGAGAATCAAGTGTTCCCCCCATTTTTGAGCATGGATCCTATTCCTGGGCTATTGAAAGGATATGATGTGAATGTTTGATGCCCAAAAAGCCTTCCCACAGTCATCTACACATACTGTTCTCCTCTTGTGAAAACCCAGAGCAACCTTTTCGAGATAATTGTACCCTGACTTGTATTTATTTACTTATTTTCTTGCCTCTATTCTGCTGTAGGATTATAACCTCCTTGAGGGCTGCAAGGAGGAATTTCTCATCTTGATAGACAAACAGTGCCCAGCATAGATTCTGCAATATGGTAGACACTTGGAAATCTATATTAAATAGAAGGGAATTGTGGGTTTCTCCTCATCGACTGGTTTGAACAAGGTCTTTGTCTTCCATGTCCTATTGAGGGGTGACAGAATTTGTAGCTTCTAGAGGAACTGTTTATAATCTGGTCAGTTTGTCTATGAAGAGACATGTATGTGTGATAATTTGGTTATCACTGTAGTTTTTTAGCAAATGGCTTTGCAGCAGTGGTCCAGTTGGTAAAATACTGTATATATTCAGTGGTAAATCTATTTTTGAAAAGGATATCAACCAACTTTTTTTCCTTCTAGTTTTGCTTTGCTGGAGGAAGTAAAGATAGCATATTTAGCATTTAACATCCATTCCCATTTATAGAGGGAGTAGTTATCTAATCTGTCAACTTTCTTTTCAGGGCTTTTTTCTTGTCCATAATGCATGTAATTATTTAGTTGCATTTTCCCTCCTGCATTTGTATGCTGGGTATTGGATTTAGTGCTTTGTTTTGATCAAAGTATTTACTAGAGTAGGTAGATGATGATTAAGATGCCATTCATTTGCTACCTGTTTTAAACGAATAATGATGAGGGATGAAAACAAAACTATAACTGAGGGATAGCCAAGGAACATCTGGACAATAATTTGTGGTAACCTGTCCATATTTAATATTTTCTGTGACTCAGAAAACATGATCTTATCATTGTAAACAAGGGAAGGGCCTTTAACTACTACTGGGTAAATGCATCTTTGGAAGAAGTGAAAAGAAAAGTCATTTTACTGTGCCTTTATTTAGTAATGATCTAGATTTTTTAAATGTTTGTATTTATTGAATATCAAGGCTGTATAAATAAGATTATTTGTCGTGCTGATCTGGAAATGTTGTAATTAAGCCATAATCTTTCAGGATATTGCAAGGTGTTATCTCACTAGGCAGAATGAGATAGAATATTTGATAATAGGGTTATTTTCCCTGACAATAAATTATTAGCATCATATTACATTTATTATGACAGGTTTAGCAGCTAGAATGGCAGAACTCCCTTTGTTCATTGGGCTGCTTATGGGGAAAAAGTGCCTTTTGATTATCTTCAAACCGCATGGAATCTGTCAGTGAGGGTTCCTTGAACTCTTTTGTTCAGTTGACATGAATTTGGTCAAAGTAATTGATTACTTGCCAGAAGAGAGTAGCTATGAAGTTTCAGTGTTTTTTAATATCACAAAGAGACTATTTTCTTTCTTTTTTTTTTTTTGAGAGAGAGAGAGTCTCGCTCTGTTGCCTAGGCTAGAGTGCAGTGGTGTGATCTCAGCTCACTGCAACCTCCACCTACCAGGTTCAAGTGATTCCTGTGCCTCAGCCTCCCAAGTAGCTGGGATTATAGGTGCATGCCACCACACCTGGCTTTTTTTTTTTTTTTTTTTTTTGAGATGGAGTCTCACTCTGTCACCCAGGCTGGAGTGCAGTGGCGTGATCTCGGCTCACTGCAAGCTCCGCCTCCTGGGTTTCACACAGTTCCGCCTCCTGGGTTTCACACCATTCTCCTGCCCTAGCCTCCTGAGTAGCTGGGACTACAGGCACCCACCACCACGCCCAGCTAATTTTTTTTGTATTTTTAGTAGAGACAGGGTTTCACTGTGCTAGCCAGGATGGTCTCGATCTCCTGACCTCGTGATCTGCCCGCCTTGGCCTCCCAAAGTGCTGGGATTACAGGCATGAACCACCGTGCCTGGCCCACTAATTTTTGTATTTTTAGTAGAGATGGAGTTTTGCCATGTTGGCCAGGCTGGTCTTGAACTCCTGGCCTCAAGTGATCCTCCTGCCTTGGCCTCCTAAAATGCTGAGATTACAGGCATGAACCATCATGCCTGGTCAAGACAATTTTTTAAATAATGGAAAAATAAGTTGGCTTGGATTTTAAGATTTATTCATAAAAATATTAATAAAATGTTTACTTGCAAGTATCAAAATAGAAATCTGTGTAACACAGGGCCACTGCTAAGGCTGAACTACAGACCTAAAGAAACAGAATGTTTACTTTTTCTGCATTTTAGGAAATAGAAACCTGTATGTTTCACCCCAAACCATGGTGAGCTGAGCCTTCTGAAATGTTTACCATTGTGTTAGATCTTTGGTGAGAGTCCTGGATCACAATTAGAGAGGGGATCATTTAACTTTACATCAATGGTGCTAACAAGGGTGCTAGTCAGTTGCACATGGTACCACCCTGCTGTTTAAAAATTTCCTCCTGAAAGCAGGGTCCCTGCCCCAGAGCTGTTGTTGATATGTGAACTGGGAGTTGAATTCTGTGCCTTGTGTTTGTGTTAATATTGGCAGGCACCTCTGATCACAGCCTAAGAGCATGTAAGGTTCTCTGGAAGGATTTGAGGCCTGTAGTCAGAATAAAGTTCCCACTTGCTGCTAAACTGTAAGCGCAATGAGCAGTTTCCTGTCATTTAACGGGGGAGACAAGTATGCTCAGCCACTGTTTTTGATGTATTTGGATCATAGATCTCCTCCTTTATCTGAAATGTGATAGGATGTGGCACGTTATATGTTGCAGCCCTTTTTGTAACTGGGCAGTGGCCAACCTACTGATCACAGAGTGGTATTTATTTACCTTTGAGTTCACGGATTTCCGTGGGAGAGAACTGGGCTTGCTAAGAGGCTGTGCTGGGTATGGCAGGCCATGAGGCTGCATGTCCAATAGCAACATTCCAACATTCCACCAATTTGGCTTGTGAGTGAGAATCACCAGACACGTAATTACTTGCTCAAACCATTTGAAGCAGATTCATTGCTTGCATCTTAATAATGTACTTTTCCTTAAAGCATGTGGCTGTCTTGGCCAAGCCTGGCTTGTTCCTTGAGATGATATACACAGCAATTTAAGGTGGTCATTCCATCAGTTGAAATGGCTCTGGATAATTGATCATTTTGGCAGATAGAGGCAAGAGTCCAGTCTTGGATAACATAACCAAATGCGGTGCAGCAAATATGGAAAAGGTACAGATGCCCTGATTGAAATGATAATCTATGTAGCTGATTGTTCTTTCCTCAATGTGACATTATCGGTATTGTTCTTTGCTTGGAACAGAAGTGCAGTGCATGTTGATATTAGCATTTGTTTTCAACTGCACCTGTCACCATACTGAATTTCCAAACATTTTCATTACCTCAAAAAAGAAACCCCTCAGCCCTTAGCCATCGTCTCCTAATTTTCCAAACCTACCCCCAGTCCTGGGCAACCCCTAACCTACTTTGTCTGCTTAGATTTGCCTATTCTGGACATTTCACATAAGTGGAATCACACAATATACGGTCCTTTTGTCTGGTTTTATTTAACGTTAGTGTATTATTCTGTTCTCACACTGCTAATAAAGACATATGTGAGACTGGCCAATTTAGAAAGGAAAAAGGTTTAATTGACTCACAGTTCAGCATGGCTGGGGAGGCCTCAGGAAACTGACAATCATGGTGGAAGGGGAAGTAGACATGTCCTTCTTCATGCCGGCAGGAAGAAGAAGTGCGAGCGAAGGTGGGGAAATGCCCCTTATAAAACCATCAGATCTCATGAGAACTCATTCACTATCATGAGGACAGCATGAGGGTAATAGCCCCCATGATTCCATTACCTCCCACCAGGTTCTACCCACAACCTGTGGGGATTATGGGAAATGCAATTCAAGATAAGATTTGGGTAGGGGGCACAGCCAAACCATATCAGTTAGTGTTTTTAAGATTTATTCATATTGTAGCATGTATTTGTATTTCACTCCTTTTCATGGTGAAAAACAAATCCCATTGTATGGATATACCACATTTTGTTCATCCATTCCTCAGCTGATGGACTTTTGGGTAGTTTCTACTATTTGACTTCTATGAATAGTGCTGCTGTGAACATTCATGTACAAGCTTTTGGGTAGACATATGTTTTATTTCTTTTGGGTACATACTGAAGAGTGGAGAGACATATTTTGCAGTGCTTTTTTTCCTTTCTATCTGGAAGATTGTAGGGGAGTGTTCCTTGGTGAGATGGACTGTCTGTGATAGAGAGGGCATTAAGTCGGAGGCAGGAATTGCTGACTAGAGTTCCAGGTCAGCCCCTGACTGGTCATGTATTTGGAAATTCACTCTGTTTCCTCAGCTGTAGAATGAAGTAGTTTTATCATACAATCTTTAAGGTCGCTTGCAAGTTAAAATGTTCCAAGTTAAAACGTCTTCCTGAGTGGGATTGAAAGGCTTTCAAGATATGAAGGGAAATATTTCCAGCAAAGTCTATGTAGTAAACCACACCCCACCAAGGTCCTGAGCTGCTGAGGTTGCTTATTGTTTCCTATTTGAAAACAACTTGGACTTTAATATTTATTTAGTTAAGTTTTGTGTTTTAATAAAATAAATCTTTAAAATTGGATGGATATAGAACCAAACTTACGCACATTTGTATTACCCAAACACATCTGCTTTAATATTTTGGTGTATTTCCTGTCTAACTTGCCCCTTTAGGTTGTTTAGTTGTTATTGGGCTGTAGTCATACTCAGTGCACAGTTTTCTATGGGGATCCTGTTTTGATTGCCCTTCAGACTGGTCTTGATTTCACTTAATATGCTTCTAACTTTGGTTGAAGGACCTTTGAAAGTGAGAAGTCTTTTGAGTTCAGTGGTTTTGGTAAAGTCATGATAGTTTTGAAAGTGTAAAGGTGTTTCTGAAAGTATGTTTACCTTCTAGAATAGTTGGTAGAAAGCTTCATATGTAGTAGACAGAGATAAGTCTGTGTTAGAATCTAATAGTTCCATACCCCAGAACAGCTAATCCACTTCTTCCTCCTGTGTTTTGGCTGATTTAGAAGCTATCAAAATGCTTATTCCCTTTGCTAGGGTTCAGAAGCTGATGCTCCAAACTATGGTGCTTTGTCATGCTGAACCGAGGAAGGAGCCTCAAGGCCTCTCTGATCCCCCCTTTCCCCACTTCTTGGTCTGCCCCAAAGCACAGGATGAAATTTTTCTCTTAAGTTCCCTTATCTGCCTAAAGTCCAGACCTGCTGAAGAAGAAAACAATTACTTCTGGTCACTTTCCTGAGTTTTCATTAACTGAACACAGGTTTCAGGAAGAAAGATTCCAAGTCCATCAACACATTTGTACAGACTTGTCACAAACCATTGTCTATTCTGCGGGCCCACGAGACATTGTCCCAGGCCATTGTATGTTCCATGACGTTCTCCTAAAAATGGTTTACAAACCCCCTAAAATAAGCCACACTTCCCCATCTCCATTTCTCCTCAGAAGAAGGGTACATAACCATTAACCATCTGTACCTCATAGTGTGGTGGAGTAATCACTGTGTGATCCGCCCACCTCCATACGCGTTTATAAATGTGTATGCCTCTTCTCCTGTTAACCTTCCTTTTGTCAGATGTGGCTTCTCATTTGGGAGGAGGTGTGACTTTTAGGAAACCCGCAGAAGGTGAAGGGGAGGAGTTTTCCCTTGGCCTCTACACTTTCATAGTGCTCAAAAAGTTTCTGATTGTGGTTTCAAATTATTTCCTGTGTTGGAGGAAGGCTGAACTTGTTTTCTTTTCCCTACTTTCTGGTTTTAAGCTCAGCAGCTTCATTAACTTTTCAAGCTCCTGAGAGACCACTCTGTGCAGTGAAGCAGGCTCTTCTGCCCTGAGGAAGGCGTTCGTTCTTCCCCAGGGACCCTCTCCCTGGAGCTGCCTTGAGGCCAGAACATCTCCACACTGGCACCAAGTGTTTAGACAGCCCCATTGTCAGCTGCCCCGTGATGTCATTTTTTCCTTCATGGTGAGGGTTAGTTGGCCATATACTACCTCACTTTCTTTTTTCATGAAAAAAATTCATACCAACAAACTCAACTTTCTCAGGGTGGTCCTTGCATTTATGGTAAATATTGAAGGCTGGCTTAGGACGAGGAAAGTGAACTATTCAGATCAGCTGCCCCTCCACGATAACTGCTTGCCTTGCTCACCTAATCGCAGGTGCAACTGAGAGAGAAGGATAACCATGTATTGATCTTCAAAGGAGTGACCTCATCCACAGAGGAGTCACCCAGTAAGTGCAAAATGCTGAGCAAGCAGATCCGATGCAGCTTCTCATTTGGGAGGAGTGAACTGAAGATAGAGATGTGAGCAGGAAAAGCAATGGAAGCATCCTCATCCCTTTGCCATGGCAGTAATGGAAGAGTTCCAATACCCTCAGCTTCCCAAGACCATCCAGCAAGAGACTTGTCTCATACATGCCGGTCTTTTCACACCTACTCTCTCCATATTCTGGACCATTCTTCTTCCCTGAGGTGCTCTAGTCTTCTGGGATTCATCCTTTGGGAGCAACTCAAATGTATTTTGCTCTGTTTGTGCAATGAACTTTGATATTTATTGTCTTCATCTATGGTAAACACTTTCCGTTAGGCCAAAATTACACTGTCTAGTCTGATTTACAGAACCAGCTATCTCAAATGTGTAGGAATTGGGAAAAGTGGATGATGATGGATTCAGTTTTCTTTTTCTTTCTTTCTTTCTTTTTTTTTTTTTCTTTGTG
>NW_016805021.1:2420518-2442302 GCF_001698545.2 Rhinopithecus bieti
TTTTTTTTTTTTTTTTTTTTTTTTTTTTTTTTTTTTTTTTTTTTTTTTTGAGACAGAGTCTCTTCTTCACCCAGGCTGGAGAACAGTGGCATGATCTTGGCTCACTGCAACCTCCGCCTCCCAGGTTCAAGCAATTCTCCTGCCTCAGCCTCCCCAGTAGCTGTGATTACAGGCATGTGCCACCACACCTGGCTAATTTTTGTGTTTTTAGTAGAGACGAGGTTTCACCCTGTTGGCCAGGCTGGTCTCAAACTCCTGACCTCAAGTGATCCACCTGCCTTGGCCTCCCAAAGTGCTGAGATTACAGGCATGAGCCACCGTGCCTGGCCAGTTTCAGTTTTCATACAGCTTATTTTAGCACTTTGACACATCTTGCACTATTACTTAATCTTATAATGTTATTTAATTGCTTTATGAGTGCCTAATTTAGCTCTTCAGCTAAACTGTAATCTTCTTAATCTTCTTAAGATCAGTGTATGTGTCTATGTAAAATACATACCAGCATGACACTTTCAAAAATAAGATGGTTGATAAAATAATGGATAAAATGGATTGCTCCCCTCTTCCTTCCCGTCTTCCTTCCCTCCTTCCTCTCCCTTTTGTAGCACCTCCTGTCTCTTAGGCTGCTGATGTAATATTAGAAATGAGAACAGAAATGGCTAGGGTGGCATCTAGAACCATTATAAAATTCAAGGGCAGAACAGAGCTTTGTAAACTTGATGATTTTTTGGAAATGTATTTTCTGGACATACCTCTTATCTATACAGGCTCCAGCCCATCTATTTTTTCCTTTCCGTGTGATCCATCCTTTTGTGGTTGATTGTCTCGGCAAGTAAAGCTTCATGTCAGATTCCTGGGTTTTGGACTCATATGACCTGGTTGGCTTTGCCTCATAGATAGCTTTCACAACAGAGACTCACAGCAGAGTGTGGTGGACCAGTGGGAGTCCACTACTACCCCTCAGCCTGCAGCTTGAGAACACATGCCCTGATGGGTTGTGGGTGAGTGTCCTGCCTCTTTCAGCCTGTTTCCTCATCTGTAAAAGGGGAATAAATTATGGGCTTATCATGCGAACTCAATGAGAAAATGCAGGATGAATCTCAGAGCAATGCATGCCATATATTAAGCAGTGAATGGATATGTTACCATTTTCATGCCTAGATAGGCAGATAATGGACATCATCATATGCTGCCCAGGTTAGTGAACTCCCCTTATACCCTGAGAGCAGATGTAAGCTTCTAGAGGGTAGGAGCCATCAACTGCCTAGAATTTCCAGATATAGCATCACATATGGGGCCACTCAGTCGCTAAAATTGTGATGTGAGTGTTGTTCAGTAGCTGATTATCATGTCTGTCAGATGGAGCATCACATCAGACTTGGCAAACAGGAGGAGCAAATATCCCTAAAGCAAGTCTAAAAACAAGCTTCCAAAAATCAAGTTATTCATGTCTTTCATCTGTTCTTGAGAATCTCCACCAATGGAGTAACCCAAAAGTCAAATGAAAATTGTATATACCAAGATTTATAAGGAATAATTAAAAACCTTCCAAATGTTAAAATAGGCAAATATAATTTAAGTAAATATTTAAGTACTGTATCATCTCTATGTAACATTATGTATGCTTTATAAATGTTTACTACATTTTTAAGTAATATGCAAAAATGCTTAAGCTATCATGTGACCTGGAAAATATGCTAGAATAGCATTGCATATGCAGCATGAGCATGACTGTATTAAAATGGTTTTAGAAAACAGATTAGAGAGGTAGGGCACATTGGCTCACACCTGTAATCCCAGCACCTTGGGAGACAGAGGCAGGCGGATCAGAAGGTCAGGAGTTCGAGAGCAGCCTGGCCAATATGGTGAAACTCTGTTTCTACAAAAATACAAAAATTAGCTGGGCATGGGGATGGGCGCCTGTAGTCCCAGCTACTCAGGAGGCTGAGGCAGGAGAATTGCTTGAATCTGGGAGGTAGGTTGCAGTGAGTTGAGATCATGCCACTGCACTCCAGTCTGGGTCACAGAGCAAGATTTCATTTCAAAAAAAAAAAAAAAGAAAGAAAGAAAGAAAACAGATTGGAGCACTATACATCAAGATTTAACAGTGGCTGTCTTTGGATGATGGTAGGGTTATGAATGAATTTTCCTCTCTAATTTTGCTCTCTGTATTTTCCATATTTATATATGTGTATTATTTTCATGGACAAAAAACTCAAACTTTTTCTTAAGAGGGAAATAATGTGCGTAGATGGTGGACAGAAGCCATGCTATTTGGCTTGTATTTTTACAATGAAAAAAGGTCAAATGTGTAAGGCACAGAACTGAATTATTTGTTATGTATGAGAAATAAGAGTGTGGTGTGGTGCGAGCTCAATGAAAAACACGTTACTCTGGAGAGTTTGAGAGAAGTTTTGTTGTTTGAAGATTTTTGGAGAAGCACCGAAAATGTAAAGCTCTAGGTAATGCACATGAGCAAGTGCCAATTTTCTTTCCCAGCACTGAAGTTTGGTATTCTTAGCCATTCTGATTTTGGGTGATTTGAGACTGTCATTTTCTTCTAAAAGTCTGACAGCTGTAAGCTTTCAGCTATCAGCAAATGAGGTGAAAATGTATTTTTAATATTAAAAGTCTTCTTAGGGAAAGAGGCCCAGCAAAACCATCATTAGTAGTCACATTCAGGCAACATTGTAAGCTCCCTTCCTAATCCTGCACCTGTGGTTTTTGATAGCCGGACATGTCCACCAGATGTGCTTCATGTTCTTTTATTTACATAAATATTTCCAGTAACTCATTGTATATTTTTCTACTTCTAAATAAATGCATACCAAATAGCTCTCTTTTTCACACTGCTATGTTGCAGCATTACATTTGTATGTTTTAAAGCAGGAAAATGTTCAGTAAGCCCTGAATATTTTTCGCATCTTTACTGCACATAGGACTGTTGACATATTTTAAGATGTATATGGTATATTCATTATGGCTAATTTGAAAAATGCATAAAATATATGGATAAGAGGATAAAAGTTACAGGTAACCACTATTATCATTTTGGTATATTTCCTTCCAGTTACTTTTATGAATACTTTTTCATAATGTTATTGATTCTGTATTTTTTCTCTAGCTTGCTTTTTTTTATTGCCTGTCCTATTTATCTTGGTACATGTAGATCTAACTCATTCTTTGAAACTATTTATTCATGATATGACTGTGTTATAGTTTATGTAGCTATTGCTTTATTGGTAGACATTTAGGTTGTTGCTTTTTGCCATTAAACCAACATTACAATGAATATTCCTGTATGTGCTCTATGAGCATCTGAGTGAGTGTTTTACTAGAAAATAGTTACTTGGGGCCCGGCATGGTGACTCACACCTGTAAACCCAGAACTTTGGGAGGCCGAAGCAGGTGAATCACCTGAGGTCGGGAGTTTGAGACTAGCCTGACCAACATGGAGAAACCCCATCTCTACTAAAAATACAAAATTAGCCGGGCATGGTGGCACATGCCTGAAATCCCAGCTACTCCAGAGACTGAGGCAGGAGAATCGCTTGAAAACAGGTGGTGGAGCTTGCGGTGAGCTGAGATTGAGCCATTGCATTCCAGCCTGGGCAACAAGAGGGAAATTCCGTCTCAAAAAAAAAAAAAGAAAGAAAAGAAAAGAAAAAAAAATAGTTACTTGAAATTGGCATTTACATAATTTACATTTTCCTCATTTAGTATGTGCTTTCATACTAAATGCTTTTCTTTATCCATTTACAAACGTACACGTTATATATACATAGACATTATATATATTTCTTTTTCTTTTAGAGTGAAGGGTCAGTTCAAAATTGCTCAAAATCTTGCTTTTTGTCACCTATTGACATAAGTGCAAAAGCTATACAATGTTGCTGGTGGCCTGAACGTTTACAGCAGATCCATGATGCCTGAAGCTATGACCGTGAACTTGCCTTCTAGTATCCCAGCTTTGAAAAGCTTTTCATTTTGTTATTGTTTCAAACATCAGGAAAACTGCAAGAGTAGTACAAAGAACTCGTGTCCTTGACCCAGATTTCCTAGCTATGAACATTTAACCCCATTTGCCTCTACACTCTCTGTCTGTATAAACTTATAATTTTTTTCTTGACCTTATTTACTTGGGTATGATGCTGCCTGCCAGAGCTCTCCATGATAAAGTGATTTTTTTTTCCTGTGGAATTAATAATAATTTATGGGGAGATTTATTCATGTTGTTGTACGTATCAGTAGTTATTCTCCTTGCTGAACAGTTTTCCACTGCATTAACATACCACACATCATTTATTTACCTGATGGTAGATAGTTGGGATTTTGGTAGACAGGGAGACATTTACATCCAGCAGATCTCTGCCCCAGAGAAGGAGTTGCTCCCCAGCTGTAGCGTGTGGTCAGCAGACAGGCTCTAGACAGCTTCTGTTGGCTCTTTCAGAGTCACTGCAGCTGTAGAGAACTACCTTGTCCAAGGTTATGCCCTTCCTGAGGCAGCCCACATTCAGTGCCTGAGTGAGGGGGTGATGTAAAGGTCCAACCACTTCAGACTGAGGTGGGACAATTCTGACACAGTTTTTACTATTCACCTCCATAGCATCCACCACTGTTAGAACAGCACCCCTTTTTCAGCGAACACTCATTGCTGTCTAGGGGATCCTGTACAAGCAGAGGAGGCAGAAGGAAAAAGCCCAACCTTGGGTTATGGATGGCACAGCTCAATATGGCCTTGAAAGACTGTGTGTGACAAGGTTGTGCACCTGGTCATCCACTTTGGGTGGGAAGGAAAGCTGCCTGATGTTCAAGTACACACAGAAGCATGGCAGTGGTGAATAGCCTGGCTGGAATCAGGGGATTGGAAGGAAAGTGACTGAAAGTTTAGGGA
This sequence comes from Rhinopithecus bieti, assembly GCF_001698545.2. Taxonomy (NCBI): domain Eukaryota; kingdom Metazoa; phylum Chordata; class Mammalia; order Primates; family Cercopithecidae; genus Rhinopithecus; species Rhinopithecus bieti. The sequence goes on from NW_016805021.1 coordinate 2,425,413, forward strand.
CAACAGACTTGGAAAGAAGCATATGAATGGACCAAATATGATAATGGCTGTATCACCCCCAGGGAGTTTTAAGACACTCTGTATTCTGTTATTTTCCTCTGAAGAGTGTTCATTTTAACTCTATCAGGCAGTTTATTGGCTGACTCAATCTCTAAACTCTGTCTTTCCTTTAGCAGGTAGCAGCTGAAATATTTGATCCGTTTTTCAGTCTTCCAGCTCTTGCTTTCTACTCGGTTCCTTGGAACTTCCCTTCACAATTCAGGGTTCAGTCAAAGATTTGAGCAAAGTTTCTAAGGCAGATTTTAGGACATCCTCTCTGCAGTTCCCTTAACCATTCTTTCTCCCTTAAATTTTTATTACTCTGGCATATCTCAGTTCTGTCCTCAGTTACTCCTCAGACCAGTGAAACTGTGGCTTTCTGCTTGACTTGTGGCTGTGCCATACCACCTGAGCTGTGGTGTGCCCTCATGTGAAAAGCTATATAGACATGGAGCTCATGCACAATTCCCTTCTGTCAAGAATCAAATCCTCTCTTGAATTTTGTTGTCAGATAGTTATATATGTTGTCCCAAATATATTTGTGTTATATATATATATGTTATGCTACATATTATGGGGTGTGTGTGTGTATAGATGTTATTCCAAATGTATGTATGTTGTATATATTATCCCAAATTTTTAATTGTTTTCTGCTGGAGGGTTAGTGAAAGCTACTATTACTGGAACTAGAAACTTATTTAAAATTTTAATAGATATTATCAAGTGACTCTCCACAGTTGGTGTTATCAGTTTTGTCTTACCAATGTTGTATCAGTGTTCCCATTTCCCCATGTTCAATAATAATTTTGTAAAGCTGTTATAGTACCCTGTCTGATGGGTGACAATGTTTTGATTGGCTTTTCTCTAAATTCTAGTGAGAGTGAGAATGTTTTTACATTCATTAGAAAGTTCTCTTTTTTATTTTGTAACTTGCCTACTTATAGTTTTGCCCATTTTCCTATGGATCATCTTTTTCTTATTGATTATATATGTGGATTATAATCAGTTAACCTTTACATTGTAAATGACTTCTCAGTCTATTTTCACCTTTGCTCATGGTGTATTTTATCCTGCAAAAGTTTTAAATTTTTATATAATATTTATCTTTTATGTCTTTTACTTCCATATACTAGTGGTTTTCTAGACATATTATTATTATTATTTACAAAATTTGTTTCATAATTGTATTAGTCTGTTTTCACGCTGCTGGTAAAGACACACCCAAGACTGGGCAATTTACAAAAGAAAGAGGCACGGAGGAGCAAGTCATATCTTATGTGGACGGTGGCAGGCAAAAGATGAGAGCTTGTACACGGGAATGCCTCTTTTTAAAACCATCGGATCTCATGAAACTTATCCATTATCACAAGAACAGCACAGGAAAGACTTGCCCCCATGATTCAGTTCCCTCCCACTAGGTCCCTCCCACAAAACGTGGGAATTCAAGATGAGATTTGGGTTGGGACACAGCCAAACCACATCACCACCCAGTCACCAAAGTCTGTATTCCTGTGGTGGGCAGTAACTGAAATGTGCTAATATGCTCTTTTACAACTTGCTTTAAAACTTATTGTTTAAAATAAGTAATGTTCCTAGGAATAATCCTGAAAATATTCTTAGGGAGCATGATTATTAATTTAGTTGCTCAGAGTATTCCAGTATAAATATTCCACGGTTTATTTAACTTGTCCCCTATTGTTGGACATTTTTATCATTATTAATGATACTAAGAACATTCTTGTACATAGTTATTATATGTATTTCCAATTATTTTATTGGTATAGAATCCTCTATGAAAATGGGAATCATATATTTATTTGTTTATTTACTTTTGAGACAGGGTCACATTCTGTTGCCCAGGTTGGAGTGCAGTGTCACAGTCATGACTCACTGTATCCTTGACCTCCCAGACTCGAGCAGTCCTCCAACATCAGCCTCCCAAAGGGTTGGATTACAGGTGTGAGCTACTGAGCTTAGCCTGGGAATATTTTAAAGCCTGTCGTGCAGATTGTCAACCATCTGCACAAAGATTGTAGCCATTTTTATTTCAATCAGCACACTACACTTTCCAACTCCAGATTTTATTATTTTAAAAAAGTTGTAATTTGACTGCAGTAAACATACTTGTACATGTGTGTTTAGAGTAGAATGATTTGTAATTCTCTGGGTATATACCCAGTAATGGGATTGCTGGGTCAAATGGTATTTCTGGTTCTAGATCCTTGAGGAATTGCCATACTGTCTTCCACAATGGTTGAACTAATTTAGTATCCCAGAACTTAAAGTAAAATTTAAAAACTAAGAATAAATAATAAATAAATAAAGGAATCAGCTCAAAGAGCTATTTACAAAAAAAGTTGTAATTTTGGCAAAATTGCCTTAATATACAAATATACATTTCTTTGATTATCAGTAATTTTTTTTCACATTTTCAGGTGTTTTATAATTTTTTCATTTTGTTTTGTTTGTGGGCATGTGAATATTCTGTTCCTTTGCCCACATTTCTATTGGTATATATAGCTTTTTCCTATTGATTTAGAAAACCTCTTTATAAAGTACATCAATTAGTCCTTTTATATTATCTAGTTGTTGCTTCATGAGCATATGATGTTTTGGATATATATGATAATTTGATTATTATATGATTATTATTAGGGCTTCCATCTCTGAATGTTGGTCAATGAATTTGTGTTAATAATTATTGCACTTAAATTCATTGAGTAGTTAGCACTTACAATGCAAAAAATGAAACAATGTTTTTCAGTATTCTTTCTGGCACTTTTATAATGTAATTAACCCAACGCTTCTGATTAAAATTCATCAATGCAATGGAGTTTCCAAGCTCATTTGATAAGTGTAACTGATGATTACCAGTATAAACCAGGCACAACCTTATAAAAGACTTAGTCATCACACTGTAAGAGAAGATGGTGACAATGGTGACTGAACTCATAAGTGTGCTCAGTCAGTGGCTCTGAGGCTGATGAGAGCTGGCTATCTCTCTGTAAACAAGTAAATGAGAGAGCTGGGAGTGGGCTGAAGAGAATCATATAGATCAAATGTTATCTTCAACATCAATCCCTAGCTGGAATGGTAATACAAGAGAAAGACAGGAACTTGTATGAGAATTTAACAAAACATGGAGAGGAACCATTGTCTTTCCCTGCAGATTGGGGATTATGACTTAAGCCCCCATGCAGCAAGCTTCCCTTTGCATAAATCTCAATAGGCTTGGTGACTTATGGGAGCTCAGATTCTCAGATTCCTTGGTTGATAAAAGTTTCTCTGTCCACATTTTTATAAGATAGCCTTTCAGAGATTTGAAGAGCAACTTAATATATTAAGATCTCTTAGCCATTCTTAAAATGACAGGCTTTTTGACTCCTTGTTGTCCTTGTCACTCTCCAGTGAGCACAGTTTAATTTGCTTCAGTTGTTTGTAAAATTTGGAAGCCAGGCTGAATGTGTTTTTCCTGTTGTGGGAGAAAACCACAATAGGATGCAGCCGAACTCCATGAGCTGGATTCTAAGTGGAATTCTTATCTATCAAAATATATTTAATAGAAGAATATATTCATTGCCTCCTTTAAGAATGTAAAAAATAGAAATAAAAAGGGAAGCATATATTTTAAGGCAGTGTATAAAAGCTGATCTAGTAGCATAGTGTGGATTTTATGAAGGCTAATGCTTTGCTTTATTCATAATTTCAAATTTCTACTCTGTGTGTTGTCTTCTATTGGGACAAATGAATTAGAATACTCTTGCCTCTGGGAGAATCAGAACTGTTTTCGTTATGACTATCAAAAACAAAACAACTAACAACCACCCCAACAGAGATAGTACGACAACACTGGGTCATACTGTCTTTGTATGTGCGGGTTGGTAATTGTCATACATCCCTTTCTTCTTTTCCCCATGCATGAGCACATTTATCTGAGGCAAGAAGGGCCAAGAAAAGGAGAGAACACTGAAATTACCCAGTTTCACAGCTCCGGCAGGAGCCCAGCGTCCTAGGCAGCCTGGAGGCGACTAGTTTCCAGGTGCACTCTGGCAGTTCCACTATTACAGCAATGACAGGATGCACTTCCTGCTTTTCAAGGCATGTTGATGTGTGTTACTGCATTTGATCCTCACCTAGGGGTTAGTAGGAAGGGTGGGCTTGTTTCCACTTGACCCAAGAACAAACTAAGCACAAAGTGGGACTTGCCAGAGTTCACGCTGTTTCCCCAAGAGAGTCCCGATGTCTGCTTTCTAGCCTTCGGCTCCTGCTGAACCACACGGCCTGCTCAGTGCTGGTGTGAATCTGAGAAACTGGCTCCTACTGAAGCAAAAGTGCCCATGGCAAGGCCTCTGAATTGAGGGGTTTAAAGGGAATGGAACCAATAGGGCGGGGGTGCTAAGAATTCAGCCTCTTAGATCTTTGTTCCTCAGAAGATACGGAGGTGGCAGCTGGATGATTTGACAATAAAGAATGAACTTTAACATGCTGTATAAGCATGATATGAAAAGATAGACTCTATAAATGAGTTGGGAAGTCAGTCTTCTTTAATTCATATAGAATATTCTTGGAGCTAAACCTGCCCATGGGATAGAATTATGGTAAACACCAGTCACTGAGCCATGAAAATGAAATATTTCTGCTCCTAGAGAAAAGCTGGGACAAAGATAAGACTCTAGACTTTTCTGGACAGGGTGCAGTGGCTCACGCCTGTAATCCTAACACTTTGGGAGGCCAAGGCAGGTGGATCACTTGGGGTCAGGAGTTTGAGACCAGCCTGGCCAACATGGCAAAACCCCGTCTCTACTAAAAATACAAAAAAGGAAAGAAAAAAAAAAGTAGCTGGACATGGTGATGGGCACCCGTAATCTCAGCTGCTTGGGAGGGTGAGACAGGAGAATGACTTGAACCCGGGAGGCAGAGGTTACAGTGAGCCAAGATCGTGCCACTGCACTCCAGCCTGGACGACAGAGCGAGACTGTCTCAAAAAAAAATAAATAAATAAAAAAGAAAGAAGGAAAGAAAGAAAGAAAGAAAAAAAGACTCTAGACTTTTCTTCTTCAGTTGATGCCCCACCAGCTGGCACAATGATTAGCTGGGATAGGTAGAGAAACCCCTTGCAAGTAACATTTTACTAGTGAGAAGTATGAAGGAGTAGAAGTGTGAGGAGAAGGGAGGGAATGGTATCAAGAAACAAAGTATTTCCCCCCGTCTTATGCTGACCCTACTGTTATTTTTGTTCTGCCTCATCTTAGTTCTCTATCTCCCATTTGCTATCTTACAGTGGCAGCAAGTCAGGTTTAGAGGGAGTTCTCTGTGCCTCTAGGGCTCAGGGATGGGATACTTTACCCTTCTGAAGGGCCAGACATACCAGGAAAACATTAGTTGAAGCTCCCATGAGTGTTAAAGACAGCTCAGTTGTCAGTTTGGGTTAAGTACTGAGATATGTGAGGATTCAATTCAGAGTAAACATTAGAATAAAGGAACATAAAACTCAGTTTCATCAATACCTCCAACGTTTAAAATGCATTTCATTTCCACCTCATAGCAGCTACAGAAAGAAGAAAGGGAAAAAACAAGAAAGAGGAGGAGGTAGTGAATCATAGGGTGAATAACATGACCACGTACTTTTTTACTGCTTTTGAAATGTACCTAGACTGGAGAATTGCTGTCTGGTTTTGTCCATCTGCCCCCCAACTTTTTTTTTTTTGAGATGGAGTCTCACTCTGTCACCCAGGCTAGAGTGCGCAGTGGCGCAATCTTGGCTCAACTGCAACCTCTGCCTCCCAGGTTAAAGTGATTCTCATGCCTCAGCCTCCTGAGGAGCTGGAACTACAGTCACCCACCACACCCAAGCTAATGTTTGTATTTTTGTAGAGATAGGATTTCGCCATGTTGGCCAGGCTGGTCTCGAACTCCTGACCTCAAGTGACCCCCCCCCCCCCACCTCAGCCTCCCAAAGTACTGGGATTACAGGCTTGAGCCACTGCACCCGGCCCATCTGCACATCTTGAAACACTTGGAATCTCTCCTCTGACTGGGATGGATGGTCATGGCCACCCATAAGATGTCAGGGAAAAGAATACCCTGGACTTCAGAGGGCCATTCAATAGCATTATTCAAATTTCTGGGGTGTAGGAAGGCTGGACCACAAGGCGGGTGAGATGGAGAGCTTCACCTCATTTTAGGGCCCTGATGGAATCTCAGAGGCACTGCCCTCTAGGCTGCTGTGTTACTGTTACTATGATGGAACAGTAGTCCCCTGTGTGTTGAGATAAGTCACGGAGCCAGGCATGTGTCCTTTGAAAGGCAACCACTTCTTTATCCATCTAGCATCTGACTTGTGAGGTCAGGGGTACTGCAGCCTGAGAGGAGGTGGGAACTTCCCTTCCCTCCCAGCAGGAGCCTCGATGGCTGCACAGAGCGGGCTGGAGTATCTGTGAGAGGCGAGGCTTTCATTCTCTTTATCTGAAACTGAAAAAACTGTCCAAATAGTAGTATGTGTGGAGCAGCATAATTTTTTGAAATTATTTTTCTGCTGTATGCTTTTAAAGAAAACCAAATATGTTTTTAAATCTTAATTTGAACATCCCTGATTTGACCAGTATCATTTACTATCTATAGATATATGAGCAATATTAGAAGAACCTGCACACAGTTTTGAAAATTGAATAAATATCTTTATTGCTGATTATAAAGTGATACATGTTTATTATAAATGATTCAAATAATATAGAAATGTGGAAAGGGAAAGTAGCCTGGTAATACCATTCTCTGGAAATTGCCACTGTTAGCTGTAAGTCTGTTGCAAAGCTGCAGAAGCTTAAGGACTCGAGTTTTAAGTGAGCTTGTGTTCTCATATTGGGTTACATTTGTTCTCTGCAAAAACACATAGCATAAACAGCAGAAAACACGTTATAATAAAAACCAGAAGACTGAAAATGAAAATTCACACAAAGCTACAACTGATACCAATAAGACTCAGAACCTTTACATTTCCTAGATGTATTCATTTTGTTGCCTTTCTGGCATGTTATGGTCTTTGCAGATGAAGAGTCTTTCGTGAACCTACCAACCTCAGTGTCTGTTCTTTCTGTTCTACTAGGGGTTTGTGAGATCATTGTAATGTTCTGGTTTTCCATGGCTTATGATAAAAAGATATATTGGGAGGCTTAAGAGGTCTTTTTTTCCTTAGAGCAATTTACCTGTAATCTTTTAGAAATCTGTATATAAATCCCTTCTCTGGATGACTACCTGCATGTGACTTTGTAGTCATCATCATGTATGACTGCATGAAACACATTTATTAGGTTCATTACATCTCATGTTTCTTTATTGATGATCATTTATTCACCCAAATATTATTAAGGACTTTCTGTGTGCCTGACAGTGCTAGGATTGAGGGTACCACAGGCCAAGGCTGACCGGGAAGAGAGATACATTAGTGGACAGCTCTCAGCCCGTGTGAGAAAAGAAGGTGCAGAGGAGGGAGGGACTGCTTTCTGCCAGAAGGCTCCGGGGAGGATTCTCTTGGAGTCCTGGTGTTACATTTCTGTGACATGAGTCAGAAAGTCCAGCAAGAATCTGTAGGTGTGGAATGGCCCAGGGATGAAGAAAAAGTCAAAATATGTCAAGATAAAGAGATACACTAATAGAGAAGGGAATTGGCATTTGTTAAGTGCCTACTGGGTGACAGGCACTGGATGTCAGCTGCACTCAGTCCTATGAGGTACGTATCGTACATGTCATTGTCCTCATTTTGCCCATGAGGAAACTCAGGCTCTGAAAGGTGAAGTAACTTGCTCCAGGTCTCATAACTTGAATTACCACGTGGAGGCATCAGGATTCACATACAGGTGTGAACGCACCACAGATTACACTGTCACAGCACAGGGCTGAGGAGAGAGCGTGGCTTCTTTAGGGAGTGATGTGTTGATGGGGCTGGAGTATGGTGTGCATTGGAAGAAACTGGCAGAAATGAAATGAAAACAGAGAATGGGGCCAGTTTGTGAAGGGCACTCGCAGCCTATGTAAGATTTGCTATTAGAGTTTGAGAATACCAGCAAGAGTTTGTAAGCAGATCTGACAGCTCAGATTTATCTTTTAGAAAGAAAACCCTGGCTGCCTTGTTTGGGACGAAAGGATTTGAGAAAATTGGAGGAGGGTCACAGATTTATCCTCACTACGCTTAGATATACAAATACAATATTTTTCTAAATGTAGTCTTTCTCCTTAAGATCCCCTCCCCACTGAATAAGTAGAGAAAAATGAACCTGCATTTGGTGGAGAGTAATAAACTCAGCTAGATATTGAAACAGTAAACTCTAATAATATAAAAGGCCCCTTTTAGTAATTCACTCATCCTTCTGTGCCTCATTAAAATGGTGTCATAGTAAAAGAGGGCTCACATGTTCTTGAGGTTGTGTGAGCGTGTGTGTGTGTGTGTATCAGAAGGTGAGGCAGGGATCATGCTGGTGCCAATTGGGAGCTGGCACTACTCTGCTCAGCCTTGGCCATTTTGTTGATATCTGTTGCTGAAGTGTGTGGCTGCTGTAACAGGTGGTTCTATAACCACAATCCGTCCATTTGCCCAATGCACAGTGGTCAGCGTACCAGGGCACTGGGATAGAGCAGAGAAGGAGTTTCATAATCATAGGGTGGCCAATGAGGAGATGGGAAGAAACCCCAAATTCACCTCCCTGAAAGGTTTGGGGATAGGGTTTTTAAAGGATCTGGACAGGGCTGAAGTGTGGGGATCACTGATTGGTCAAGAAGTGAGAGAAGTCATGGGACAGGGAGGTGAAAAAACTGCATTCTTGTGTTGAGTTGGTTCCTTGGTGGGGGTCTTCAGACCGGTTGGTGTCAGCCATTCCACTGGAATTCAGAATCTGAAAAACACCTTAAGCAATTCTTGAGCAAAAAGATCTTATGATTAGATCATCGGAGATTCTATGTATAGGAACGATGGGGGAGCAGTGGCAGGTGGTCAGCGTGCTACGTGACTTGCTCAGCAGCTGCAGGAGAGTGGGTTGAAGTGCACCAGTGCACAGGTCGGTGCCTAACTATCATTCTGCCCAAAGCAGTGAATTCTCTCCCAGGTCTCTCTTGCTGGGGCTTCATGGCTCCAGGCCATGAGTTCTGATAGTGCACTTCCCTCCGCAGTCCTCCACAGGATAGTTGGGAACGTCCATCCTACGGAGATGCTCAGGGAAGCTCTCAGACCCTTTCTTTACCTAACTACTGGGACACCAATCTTACTGATTTACAGGATGTGGTCCCCACCTCTAGGGTCACCACCCGTATTGTCCTGAGGCTTGGGGTGGGGCGAGGACATTGTGTGAGAGGATGTCCTCCAGAGCCCCTGAGGGAAGTGGCACTGAAGCTCTTTGGCATCAGCTTTGTCATCAATGCTTTAAACTCCTCACCCTTCTCTAGGAGTTTATCCAAGTGGGGAGAAGCTGTACCACGTGTGTCCCTGCCTCCCTCTGTTTTCTCCATGTACCTTGGACCTCTCCTTCTTGCCACACTCCTCCTTGTGCTCCCAACTCACTGAGACTTTCCATAGTTCATGCTGTCCTCCTCCCTGGGAGGCGGGGCACTAGCTTCGACCTTTGGGCTGTAATGGCAGCTGGGATATAAGGAGAGAAAGAGACCCACTGTCAGACAAAGCAGCATAGCTTGGAAAGTGTTTCACAGCTGTGACATCTGCTATCCCAGTGATAAAGGGGCGCATCAGTGGGTCTAGTTCTAGGTGAGGGCTAATAAATTCCAAAGGGAGTCCCAGGAGGGGGCACCAGTGAAACCAAATGGGCAAGGCTTGATAAGGGAGTAGAAATTGGAGATAACTCTGAGGAGGATAACTCCTAGGTGGAGCAGCTGTTGAGTCCGGATGCACTTTTCTCGAGACAAAAGACAAGAGAAGGAATCATTGTGAGTGCAGAGGGTAGAGGGTGGGAGGGAGGGAAGGAAGGTAACAAGTACATTCCATTTTGGATGTAATAGGAATGCTGTTTAGCGTAGAAATATAGGGCTGGTGCCTGGGAGAAAATCTGCCCGGAGAAATAAATTTGGAAACTGATGAGAATGTCCAAGGAGGAAAAAGATGAGGAACTCATTGTCATTGTAGATATTGAATTTGAAGACAGAAACAAGGTCATCACTCTGTTTTAATTCTTTAACTTTGTGATGACCCAGTGCTTGGTAATGTCTGCTCCAGTTCCTGCAGTAGGACAGGTAAAAGGTCACAGAATACCATCCTGCTACTCTTTTCCATCCGCTAGGGGACCTGTGAAGCCCCAGGTCTGAGACAGATCTCTGATGCACTGAGTTCTTATCAGAGTGAGACTAGACATACAAGACTTTTTGATGAGTGGCTACAAATAATGATTTGCAGGCACATGCAGGGGGAGTGTTTGATTTTTTGTGATTTAGCTGAATTTGTTTAACTCCTAAAAGTGTAACATGTACTTCTCATAACTCTTTCCATCATTGTTATGCCTGAGACATGCTTTAACCTTTGGATGTACTCTGCTAATGTAATTGCCTTGCTGTCTTTTAAAGGCTACTTTTAATTGGGTTCCCAAGCAGCAGCTGCTGTTAAGGTGCAGGCTGCAGCCTTTGGATACATCGGGCTGGTTCATTAAGTGTTTCCTCTCCCCAGACTGGGCATTTGGGTTTGGATGGTAGCCAGCAGTTACTGAAATGCCATCAGTTATAAGATTGCCCTTTAAGCCACTGCTTTGTTATTTTATTGAGTTTTGACTCTTTTCCTCTCAAATTTAAGTGGAGATTTATTGAATGTGATGTTAACCTCAATACTTCCCATTCCCAGTTGTCTTTTCATAAGGGTTATTTTCCCCTAGTTTATAGCATTTAGTCCTCTGCCTGAACTGGAGATTTAAGAACTAAAGACAGCTGTCATTTATGGGGCTCATGACTGTCTGGGAAGTGTGGTGGATTATCTCATAGGCATGGCCCAGAGTCCTTAGTCACTGATGACATGCGCAGGTAACCTGAGAGGTCTCTTAGCTAATTTTTCCTTTTTGGTAAAATTGTGCTGAAATTTTCCCTCTCCAGGACTAGAGGTATTCATATAATTATTTATTTATTTATTTGAGACGGAGGTTTGCTTTTGTTGCCCAGGCTGGAATGCAGTGGCGTGATCTCGGCTCACTGCAACCTCTGCCTCCCAGGTTCAAGCAATTCTCCTGCCTTAGCCTCCCAAGTAGCTGGGATTACAGGCACCTGCCACCACACCAGGCTAATTTTTGTATTTTTAGTAGAGATGGGGTTTCACTCTGTTGGCCAGGCTGGTCTTGAACTCCTGACCTCAGGTGATCCACCCACCTTGGCTTCCCAAAGTGCTGGGATTACAGGTAGTGAGCCACAATGCCTGGCCTCATAGGATTACTGACCTGAGGGTTTTTACTTCATTTGAAGAAAATGACTACGTAACTGTCATACGGAATAAGCAGGAGTGGGGTAGGGGAAAGTGGAACAACTGGAAGAACTCTGTTTTGGTTTTTGGTTTTCTTTTTCAGAGCAGCTCTGTGGGGCTGGTTCTTTTCATGCTCCAGGATGAAGTCTTGGGCAGGCCCCAGGTATTTTCTGTTCACTCTAATACAATAAAAAGTTATCTGGTCACATTTTCCTTCCAGACAGTCTCAGTTTGGTGATTAATATGTCCAGCCTCAGGCAGACGAATTTAAAGTGAAAGCTTCTCTCATCCCATCCCTGGCTGGAACTTGCTGCAGGGAAAGCCGATGCCAGCTGTTCCTCTGTCCCTGGGTCTCCTCACCAGCTTCCTGGGCTACTCTGACTTTTCCAATTTGGGATCCATCCAGCATGGGTTTCCTTTGTGTGTGGTCTGAGTTTAAAGCTCAGTCTTTGGGGATGCTCCCCTTTCGAAAGCAGGAAATGCGTCTCCTCTGCCCAGTCTCCTATGATCCCCCATCCCATCTCCTTGGCACCGGGTGGGATTCCTGCAGCCTGTCTGTGCTGCAGCTTCTTGCCTTGCAAGCTGCCCTCTTCACTGTCCTTGCAGCTGGCTCTAAGACAAGCCCAGCCTGGCTTTCTCAGGTGTGGCCAGCTTGTGGCCCAAAGGAAACACTCCCTTTCTACTTGCCGTTGGTGGAGTATTCCTTCCCACATGCAGCACCCTCTGCTTTGAGCTGCCTGGCAGGCAGCTCCCAGACATTAGCCTTTCAGATTCTTGCACAGGCGAGGCATCAACTTGGGAGGACACGGGAACGACCCTTAGCGAGCTCCTTGGAGCCCCTCTCACTAGCTTGAGGCCAAGAGAACACCCTTCCCCCTTCTCCAGGGTGTGTGTTGGGGCACAGGTGGTGGAAGTGGAGGACCAAGCACACACAGTTCTCCATGAAGAAATCTGTGATCTCCAAGAGTTTGGCCATTTCAAATCTAACCCTTTTATGGCCTTGAGTGAGTGAAAGTCAAAACCATTTTTAGCCACCTCTTTTCCAAGTCCAACATGGTGGTTCAATACCTCACCTTGACACATGGCATTGGTTCCTGTTTGTTGTCTGGAGGCAGCACTGAAACTGAAACACAAAAGTCCCATTTTAATATTTGATTACATTTGGCTACATTGCCAGTTGTATACAGTATGATTCTTAGATACAAAATACGGACTGCTACTGTCACTGTAGTTGGGGGCCACTGGAGTATAAGGATCTCCAAAGTCTTTTGCTACCTCAGATTAGCTAGAAATGGTAATATCTTCCCCCCACCAAGCTAGTTTACCTATTTGGTAACCTGTTTGTATTTTTTATTTTTTTTTCACGATTAAACAAACTCCCTCCCTCCCCACACAGCCCTTCCTCCCTCCTTCCTTCCCTCTTCCCTCCCTTCTTTCCTTCCTTCCTTCCTTCTTTCCTTCCTTCCCTCCTCCTCCCTCCCTCCCTTCCTTCCTCCCTTCTTCTGTTCCTTCCTTCCTTCCTCTCCTTCCTCTCTTTCCCTCCCTTCCTCCCTCCCTTTCTTCCTCACTTCCTCCCTTCCTTCCTTTTCCTTCCTTTCTTCTTCCTCCCATCTTCCTTTTTTTCTATTCTTCCTTTCTGTGTCCCCTTTTCTTTTTTTTTTCTTTCTCTCAGGTCTCTGTTCTTTCTCCTGGCCAGTGAAGGAGACTTTCTTTCTATCTTCTCTACTTAAGCTCCCCCGGTGGTCTCCATAGGGCCAAGACTCTGTAAGGTGTCCCCCAAAAAGGAGCCTTTTTGCCTCTTCATCCAAACTTTTGCTTAGAAGATGCACCCCTCAGTGTTGGCTGGGATTTATATATGTACCCACACTGGAACTCTTGGCACACATCCTGGAACCCATGACACCAATGCATTCACTCCACTCTCAACACTCCCAACGCACATACAAACAGAAAAGAAATAAGTAGATAGAAGGCAGAATAGTGAATGGGAGAGAGAATGCTTGGCAAATGGTAAAGTAACTGTTGGATGCTGCTGCACTTCCAGTCAACTTCATTAATGTAGCTAATCTAAGCAGGAAATCCAGGTACGTTAATTAAAAAGTATGACTAATGAAATGGTTTGAAAAAACTGCGTATGTATTTTTAAGGGCTGAAAAAAAAAGCAGGCAACTTTTTGGACGCAGAGGGCAGGTTGAATTAACTTTTTTATACTTCAAAGGCCTAATACAGTGTTTTATCAGTAGTCACAGGAGCCCGATAAACAATTGTTTAATAAAGGACAGGTCAAAGTAAACCAGCTTGTTGAAGCTGATGCATTTTGGGAAACGATTCTGTGAGTAGATAACAATGAGTGGAATTGAGTAAATCCAAGAATTTTCACATAGGTGTTTTCCCCCCAGTTTCCTGCTGCTTATTTTTTCCCCATTTTAAAAAGTTGAGATAGAAATCACATCCCATAAAATTCACCATTTTAAAGTGTACAATCCAGTGGTTTTTAGAATATTAGCCAGCTTGTGAAACCATCACCACTGTCTATTTCCAGAATGTTTTCATCATTCAAAAAAGAAAACCCACTAATGGTGGATGCATGACTTTGTACATTTCTCAAAACCTATAGAACCCTAATGTAAACTATGGGCTATAGTTAAGAATTATGTATCAATATTTGTTCATCAACTGTAACAAATATGTCACATATATGTAAAATGTTAATAATAGGGAAAACTGTGTGTGGGGGAGAGAGCATATGGGAGCTTCCTGTACTTCCTGTTCAGTTTTTCTGTAAACCAAATACTATTCTAGAATGTCTGTCAATTGAAAAATAGTAATAAAGAAACTCCTCACCCATTAGCAGTCACTCCCCGCTGCCCATTCCCTTTGCTCCTGGCAACCACTGACCTGTGTTTTGTCTCTTGCACAAGTTCTTTTGAAGAAGCATTTAAGCCATTTGTTTTGGTAGTTACAGTTAAGAGATTGCCGAGTGTTTCTACATTAAAATATCACATCCTTATAACTCCCATCTGCCCTTGCTGAAAACATTAGTGAAGGATGAAATATGCTTTGAAAATTAAAATGGCATAGCTATTCATAAAATAGGAGAAAATAAAATCTTGTCAGTCTAAAAGTGTAATAAAAACATTTCTGCTATGTGAAACCTGAAGCTCCAGGTCTGTAAACTCTGCAGCAGGCAGAGACAGCTGCGACTTTGACACCATGGGGCAGAATCACTGAAAAGCATTCTAGGAATGGCTTGCGATCAGAGTCACGCTCAGAGAACTTGAACTGGGAACTATGTTGGGGTCGTTCTGGAGCAACATGCTTATGGCAGCTTACCTGTAGTGGCTGAGAAATCAGAGAAAATTATAAAGAGATATATCTGTGTGGAGAGGCTCGATGACTATATCAGCAATATCTCTGCAACATCACCATGGAGTAGGGGTGGGGAGTTGGAATTTGATCTGCCAATCAAAGAGCTGGTTCTGGTCTGGGATTCTTGAGGGGCCAGCTATGGAGAATTTAAAATTAAATGCAAATTAAAATTTATGATTTGCATTTCACTGAGAAAAATTTATTTCCTAATGGTTTGTATTTCTGATGTCTTTCTGGTAATATGGTGTTTTAGAATCTCAGTTTTCAGGCTCATCTAGAATGAGAAGATTTCCCTCCAATTCTATATATCTATCTGGCCCCTCAAGGTGAGATATAATTTTAAAAGTACATTTGGGACTCATAAAGATATGGAAATAGCATCTCTGAAAAGGACAAGAAATTATAAAACAAAAACAGGTAGCTATGACTCAAGGACAGGTAGATATGAAAATAATTCTACCAGAAGCCATGAAAATAAAAAAATTGCTATTAAAATAAAAATAACTTGGGAGATTCCAAGATGGCCGAATAGGAACAGCTCCAGTCTATAGCTCCCAGCATTAGCAACGCAGAAGGTGGGTGATTTCTGCATTTCCAACTGAGGTACTGGGTTCATCTCACTGGGGCTTGTCGAACAGTGGGTGCAGCCCACAGAGCGTGAACAGAAGCAGGGCAGGGCATTGCCTCACCCAGGAAGTACAAGGGGTCGGGGAATTCCCTTTCCTAGCCAAGGGAAGCCATGACAGATGGTATCTGGAAAATCGGGACACTCCCACCCTAATACTGTGCTTTTCCAATGGTCTTAGCAAACGGCACACCAGGAGATTATATTCCATGCCTGGCTTGTAGGGTCCCACTCCCATGGAGCCTCGCTCACTGCTAGCACAGCAGTCTGAGATGGGACTGCAAGGCGGCAGCAAGGCTGGGGGAGGGGTGTCTGCCATTGCTGAGACTTGAGAAGGTAAACAAAGCGGCCAGGAAGCTCAAACTGAGTGGAGCCCACCGCAGCCCAAGGAGACCTGCCTGCCTCTGTAGGCTCCACCTCTGTGGGCAGGGCATAGCTGAACAAAAGGCAGCAGAAACTTCTGCAGACTTAAACATCCCTGTCTGACAGCTTTGAAGAGAGTAATGGTTCTCCCAGCGTGGAGTTTGAGATCTGAGAATGGACAGACTGCCTCCTCAAGTGGGTCCCTGACACCCAAGTAGCCTAACTGGGAGACACCTCCCAGTAGGGGCCAACTGACACCTCATACGGCCAGGTGTCCCTCTGAGACGAAATTTCCAGAGGAAGGATCAGGCAGCAACGTTTGCCGTTCTGCAGTATTTGCTGTTCTGCGGCCTCCACTGGTGATACCCAGGCAAACAGGGTCTGGAGTGGACCTCTAGCAAACTCCAACAGACCTGCAGCTGAGGGTCCTGACTGTTAGAAGGAAAACTAACAGACAGAAAGGACATCCACACCAAAACCCCATCTGTACATCACCATCATCAAAGACCAAAGGTAGATAAAACCACAAAGATGGGGAGAAACCAGAGCAGAAAAGCTGAAAATTCTAAAAATTAGAGTGCCTCTTCTCCTCCAAAGGAATGTGGCTCCTCGCCAGCAATGGAACAAAGCTGGATGGAGAATGACTTTGACAAGTTGAGAGAAGGCTTCAGATGATCGGTAATAAAAAACTTCTCCAAGCTAAAGGGGGATAAACCCAATGCAAAGAAGCTAAAAACCTTGAAAAAAGATTAGACAAATGACTAACTAGAATAAGCAGTGTAGAGAAGACCTTAAATTACCTGATGGAGCTGAAAACCATGGTATGAGAACTACGTGATGCATGCACAAGCTTCAGTAGCCGATTCGATCAAGAGGAAGAAAAGGTGTCAGTGATTGAACATCAAATGAATGAAATGAAGCAAGGAGAGAAGTTTACAGAAAAAAGAGTAAAAAGAAATGAACAAAGCCTCCAAGAAATATGGGACTATGTGAAAAGACCAAATCTGTGTCTGATTGGTGTACCTGAAAGTGACAGGGAGAATGGAACCAAGTTGGAAAA
>NW_016805021.1:2443604-2449713 GCF_001698545.2 Rhinopithecus bieti
ACCATGGAATACTATGCAGCCATAAAAAAGGATGAGTTCATGTCCTTGTAGGGACATGGATGAAGCTGGAAACCATCATTCTGAGCAAACTGTCACAAGGACAGAAAACCAAATGCAGCATGTTCTCACTCAGTTGGTATTTGAACAATGAGAACACTTGGACACAGGGCGGGGAATATCACACACCGGGGCCTGTCATGAGGTGGGGGGAAGGGGGAGGGATAGCATTAGGAGATATACCTCATGTAAATGATGAGTTAATGGGTGCAGCACACCAACATGGCACATGTATACATATGTAACAAACCTGCATGTTGTGCACATGTACCCTAGAACTTAAAGTATAATTAAAAAAATAATAAATTTAAAAAGTAACTCAATAGACTGGCTAAGTTTATGCTAGATACAGCTGAATAGAGAATTGGTGAATTAGAAGAAAGTCTTAGATAATTCAGCACAGAAAACAGAGAGATAAAGAAATGGAAAATATGAATGTAAAGGTGTTGTTAAGGCATATAGACAGTGGGTTGAAAGAGTCAAACATACATCCTATGGGAGTTAAAGAAAGAAAGAATGGGAGGCATGGCAAATTAGTAACATTTGAAGAGATTGTGCCTGAGAACTCAAGCACTGAACTCAAGAAGCTAGAAGAACCACAGAATATCCAAAGAACAGATGATAAAAGGAATATGGAGAAGAAATTAATAAAACAGAAAAACAACAGCAATAATCAAGAAGTCCTACTGATTTCAGAAGACATTTTTAGAATTACCATTTTTTAAAAAAGGCACAAATAATATTAAACATGGAAAAAATGTACCAACAAATACTATAAAGAAAAATTGAAAACTTAGATGAAAAGGATAATTTAGAAGGAAATGTTTTTCATTTTGGCCTTTTTTCTTTTCCTGGTACTTACCTTCATATTTTAAAATAATACGCTTATAGATGTATTTCTTGGGTTATGAATTTTAAGTATTTCCTGTTGAATTGTTATAGTCATTGCAGATTTAGCTCTATTTTCCTCCTGCCATCTTCTTACCTCCTGCCTCCCTCTGTCCTGTTCTGTATATATATCAATAATTTTGGTAAAATCAGCAATTTTGATTAACACTATGATAGAAATACTGTTATTAATTAATTGCTATTAACACTATCATTGGAAATATTGTTCACTGCAGAGCCAAATAATATACTATTTTTACTTTTACTTTTCTGGATAAGTTTATATTTTCTTCCTGGAATTAATAATTGCCACCCCCCACATCGAATTTGCTTAGTTTTCTATTTGCATGTCCTTATTTTTTGATAAATATTTTAATATATCTGTGCCACTCTTAACTATAATTTTTTCACCAAATACTTAGGGACATTGTATACCTATTCCAGATATTTTATCCATTTTTTTACATTCCTAGTGGCTTCCCTTCCAGACACTCCCATCTTGTCGAAATTGGGCTGATTGCTCTCTGAATCTTCTGTATAGCTGTCATTCAGATATTTTCCTATGTTACATTCCTGTGTTGGAACCATAGTTTCCTGAGCCCTCTGTATTCCTATTTCTTAGTTAATCCCTTTATTTGCAATAGAATATATACAATAACTTCCTTAGGAAGTGATTTGTATTAGTCCGTTCTCATGCTGCTAATAAAGACATACCTGAGACTGGGTAATTTACAAAGAAAGGAGGTTTAATGGACTCACAGTTCCATGTGGCTGAGGCGGCCTCACAATCATGGCAGAAGATGAAGGAAGAACAAGGGGATGTCTTACATAGCAGCCACAAAAGAGAGAGCTTGTGCAAGGCAAATCCCGTTTATAAAACTATCAAATCTCATGAGAATTATTCACTATCATGAGAACAGTATGGGGGAAACCACCCCCAGAATTCAGTTATCTCCCACCAGGGCCCTCTCACAACACATGAGAATTATAGAAGCTACAACAAGATGAGATTTGGTTGGGGACGCAGCCAAACCATATCAGGATTCTACAAGGAATATTTTTCAAGCTGCTAAAAAATATGTATTCTGTCCTACTACTTGATTGGTAGTTTAGTTGCATATAGAATTCTATGTTGAATATATTTTTTTCCTCACGACGTTAAAGGATTGCTCTACTTTATTCCAGCAACTCTCAATGCTATCCTAATTTCACATCCTTTTTATGTGGCTTCTTTATTTTTTGTCTCTCTCTGGAAGCTTGTAGGATCCTCTTTTTGTCAGTCCTCTTCTGAAATTTCATGATGATATCCCTTTGTATGGATCTTTAGTTATTTGTTTTAAATTTATTACACAATGTTAAGATACAAATATAAAGAACATTCAATATTTGTTTACTTTCACTCAACCTGGGATATAAAAAGATCAATACAAAATGATTTACGTGAAATGATTGAGAGAAAGAGAATATAAATGAGGCAAAAAATGTTAAAAGGTGCACCTAGGTGAAGTCTTTATTGTGCTCTTGGAAAATTTTAAAGATTACCAAAAAAAAAATCAAAATAAAAAGTTTTTTTTAAGAAAAAAATTCAGTTGAAATCCCATGTACCCCTCCTTTCTCCCCTAGAGAAACCTGTTATCTTCAGTTTCATGCTTATATTTCCTTGTATTTCTTTGTATCTTTCTAACTATGTACATATCTAAAAATAAATAGCTTGATATGCATAGTTTTAGGCCTTATGGAAATGATGTCATACTGTATATAGTCAGAAACATTTTTTGCTCAACATGGAATTGGTTCATTTGTGCTGTTCTTTGTAGCTCTAATTATTCATTTTAATTGCTTTATGGTATATTATTGTACAGATACTCCTTGTAGTATTTGTCCTTTCTCCTGTTGGTGGACATTTAGATTGATTCCAGTTGTTTTGTAATTCTAAAATGTGAATATGTTTACTTGTACCCGTATGTGATTGTTTATGGTACATGTGGAGGAGTGATATTGCTAAGGTGAGAGGATATGTGCATCTTCAGCTTTACCAGGTTTTGTCAAATTGCTTTCCAAAGGACTTGTGCCAATTTGTGTAACCATAGTATGTAATTCTTTCCAGTGCTGTCTCCTTGTCAACATTTAGTATTGTCAGGTGTTTTAATTTCTGTCCATCTAATGGGAATGAACTGTTTTTTTTTTTTTTTTTTTTTAATTTTCATTTCCCTGATTATGAGTAAAATTAAATGTCTTTTAAAATTTGTTAATCATTTGTATCTCATCATCTGGATGTGGTGTGTTCATATCCTTTGCCTGTATTTATATTGAGTTTAAAAAATATTGATTTGTAAATATTTGTATATTCTTTTATTATTATTTTTTTTTTTTGTAGAGTCGAGGTTTCACTATGTTGTCTAGGCTGAAGTGCAGTGGTGGAACCATGGCAAACTGCAGTCTCAAACTCTTGGCCTCAAGCAGTCTTTTCCTGCCTCAGCCTCCCAGGCAGCTGAGACCACAGGTGCATGCCGCCATATCTGGCTAATTTTTAAATTTTCTGTAGAGATGGGGCTTTGCTATGTTGCTCAGGCTGGTCTCAAGCTTCTGGGCTCAAGCAGTCCTCCTGCCTTAGCATCTCAAATTGCCGGGATGACAAGAGTGAGCCCCTGTGCCTGGCCTATATTCTTGACACTAATTTTTATCAGTAAAATATGTTGCAAGTATGTTTTTCAAATCTGTGGCTTGTCTTTCACTTCTATGGGTATCATTTGTTGTATAAAAGTTTTAAATTTCAATACAATCAACGTTTTCAATCTTTTTTTTATGATTTGGGCTTTGTGTCTTGTTTAACAAATACTTTTCTATCCCAAGATCATAAAGATATTCTCTTATATTACTTTCTAACAGTTTTAAGGTTTTGCTTTTACCAGAATTTGACTCTTCCTTAGAATCAGATAATAAAATTTTCTCCTTAGCCTATTCATATGGTAAGTTATATTAACAGATTTCCTAGTATTTTGCTGTATTTTGATTTTTCCAACTTTCTGATAAGCTTAAAATTATTTCAAAAATATGTTTACAAATTGAGTTACTGTAAAAGTGATTTAAAAGGGATATACCTAAAATATAAAAAGAGAACATTAAAAATAAAGTGATAGAAGAGACATAATATGTAAACACTAACCAAAAGACAAAGTTAGACTATGATGCCAAATGTGTATAATTTGGGCTAAAGAGGGCCACTATATCAATAAAATATTTAATTCATTAGAAAATGTAGCATGTCTAAACTTGTCCACACCCAATAATATATATTATACATTAAAACACATAAAGCAAAAACTGACAGAACAAATGGAAAAAAATGTAATGTGCTCCATTTCATTGGATTTTAAACTGGCTCTCATTAATATAAACATCAATCAAAAAAGAAAAAACAGAATATAGAGGATATGCATCTTTCAACTTATGAACTACATAGAACTTTGTACATACAAGTAATATAACTGTAGAGATTGTAAATATTAGTAAATCCATTAATATAACTTACCATATGTATAGGCTAAGGAGAAAACCACATGATTTTATTTATTAATGATATTATCCTTTTTATACAAATTGCTTCTATTTTTTCAGTTTGTCACACGTCTTTATGCATTGCTTACAGTAGTTTTGTTATGCAGAAGTGTTTTATTTTTGTGTAATCAAATCATTAGTCTTAATGTTTCTGGATTTCAAGTCCTAGTTAGGACAGTTCGTCCTATTCAGAGGTATAGTGGCATTCACTCGTTTAAAAAAATACTCATATGGCTTAATATTTTTACTTTAACGTTTTTGTTTGTTTGTTTTGAGGCAGAGTCTCACTCTGTTGCCCAGGCTAGACCAGTGGCCCAATTACTGCTCACTGCACCCTGCAGCCTTGAATTGCTGGGCTCAAGCAATCCTTCCACCTCAGTCTTCCGAGTAGCTGGGACTACAGCTGTGTGCCACCATGCCTAGCCAATTTTCATTTTATTTTGTAGAAACAGGTCTCAAAAAAAAAAAAAAAAAAAAAAAGAAAAGAAAAAGAAAGAAAGAAAAGAAACAGGGTGTCACTATATTGCCCAGGATGATCTCAAACTCCTGGGCTCAAGCTTGTCTCAGCCTCCAAAAGTGGTGTGATTACAGGTATGAGCCACCATGCTCAACTTATTTTATTTTTTTAAGTGACTTGATACTATTCCTCAACTAGGGAAATGGAATTGTTGGGAAATAAGCAGAAGAGGAATAAGATACTTTATAATTTCTTACTACTACTGATAGTAATATTATAAATAGTATTTGATATTGTAATAATTATCAATACAATAGAGCATTAAAATTTCTGATTCATTTGGAAATTTTCCTGGTGTTTAGTGAATTTGGGGGAGAGTTTTTCTAGTCTCTGTTACATGGAGGTGGTAACCCTTCATAGTTCCTGATGTTATGCATGGATCTTAGCTCCAACTTGGTGCCCTGCACAGAGCCAAGACCATGGGGACCACCCCTTGGATGTTAGAACCTTGGTTCCTGTGCTTTTGGCTATGGCTTTGCCTTTCACCTTTGTTTCTATAACTGAGGATTCCTTTTTTTCTCCCCTACTTTAGCTTGGCTATGTATATTTCACCCAGTTTGGGATTTTCCCTCAGCTTGGTTTACTGCTTTGCCCTATATTGGTTCACAGTGGTCAGGAACTTGGAGAGGACATAGCCTAAGGGGCTTGGAAATAAAATGGGGTAGAGATGAGCATTAACTCTGGAGCACTACTAGTTTTTCTGGATCTAGTGGCTTGTTTTAAAGCATTTTGAAACTTTATAGGCTAGAGCAAATCTTCAGATAGCCCATGTGTGCAATTACAACTTAAAAATATCTGAGATTGGTGGGACGCGATGGCTCACGCCTGTAATCCCAGCACTTTGGGAGGCCAAGGTGGGCAGATAATGAGGTCAGGAGTTCGAGACCAGCCTGACCAACATGGTGAAACCTCATCTCTACTAAAAATACAAAAATTAGCCGGGCGTGGTGGCACATGCCTGTAATCCCAGCTACTCAGGAGGCTGAGGCAGGAGAATCACTTGAACCTGGGAGACGGAGGTTGCAATGAGCCAGGATCATGCCATTGCACTCCAGCCTGGGTGATAGAGCGAGACTCCATCTCAAAAAA
>NW_016805021.1:2449718-2465747 GCF_001698545.2 Rhinopithecus bieti
GGGCAGATAATGAGGTCAGGAGTTCGAGACCAGCCTGACCAACATGGTGAAACCTCATCTCTACTAAAAATACAAAAATTAGCCGGGCGTGGTGGCACATGCCTGTAATCCCAGCTACTCAGGAGGCTGAGGCAGGAGAATCACTTGAACCTGGGAGACGGAGGTTGCAATGAGCCAGGATCATGCCATTGCACTCCAGCCTGGGTGATAGAGCGAGACTCCATCTCAAAAAAAAAAAAAAAAAAAAAAAGTCTGAGATTTTACTGACTGATCGTGATCTACTGGGTGTATTGTTATTCGTGAATATTGTCGAGGGGCAATGCATCTTCAACTCAAGACATCTGTCACTTTGTCTAATTCAAAGCACACTCTAAACTCAGCATACATATATATTTCTGCATATTTTACATGAGAATTCTCCACATCTTAACACAGATTATTCCAAGATGATTGTAAAATATTTCTGCTTTAGAACTGTCATCTGAGGACTCTGCTTACTGTTGTAAAGCTCCCCATGTCTGTCTTTGCTGGAATACGGAGTGGTTGAGTAAACTAGCATGAGTTTGGGAGTCTTTGAATCTTGGTTATATGATTATCTCTGTTGTAGAATCCTGAGAAGCCATTTACAAATTTTTATCTGTGTATTTATAGTATAAAATTGTCCCTCGTTTGGTGCACAGTTCTATGAATGTAAACACATGCTTGGATTTGTGTAACCTCCATAATCAGGACACAGAACCATTTTATCACCACCTAAGCTCCCTCATGCGATTCCTTTATAGTCACACACTCCCACCCCTGACCTCTGGAGACCCCAATCTGTTCTCTGTCCCTATTTTAAGAATATCACACAACAGGAATTGTATATAGTATGTAACCTTTTGAGACAGACTTTTCTATTCAACCTGATGTTTTTGCTCCACGTTGTTGCTTTTATCAAGAATTCTTTTCTTTTTATTGCTGAGTAGTATTCCATTGTTTGGATGTACTGCATTTATTTATTCACTCACTTATTAAAGGATATTTAGGTTGTTTCCAGTTTTTGGTGATTATGAATCAGGCTCATATGAGAGAAATTATTTTACCCCTGATAAATGTCAGTCTTTTCCCTACTTAAGCCCAGTTCCTTTCATCCAACAATAACTTATGTTACACCTCTACCAAAAAGGAATTCTGATCACATCTTGACCCCTAGGATGGCAATTGGCATTTCCTTTCCCATATCAAGTATTCTGGACATACTGTGTTGGAATACTGTGTTGAACAGAATTGCAAGGCTACCTCTGGGAAAACAGGGACATAAGCAATTGATGACATCTGCTAAGGTTGCAGAAGAGGCAAATGGCAGCAATTGGACTGCGTAATTATAGGCATATTGCTTCCCAGAATGGAGAATAGATATAGAATATAACAGATAATAAAATTAGCTAGTGCCATGATATAAACTTATGTGTCCCTGCAGCTTTATCACACCACAAAAAATGAAAACCTTTTGGAAAATATCATATTACCTTTCATTTATCTGCATAGCCCAATGTGTGCAATATTCTTTTTTGTACTTGTATAGAAAGGTACGTAATAGGAGTGGTAAGGGTTGACCCTTACTGAGGGCTGTTAAGCTGCAGTCTATGGTATCTTCTAGGTGCAAAGTCATTGCCGACTGGACCAAGAGTGAAATGTTGCATTTTGAAATAAAATTTGCATAAGCGCTGATGTATTTTGTAAATGTATACCCTTTGTAGGCAAATACTGTGTTATTATGCTGTTGTGCTTGAAAATAGAACTAAACTTTTGTGTTTGTTTTCCTTTCCAGTATTACTTTACTGTTCTTTTTGGCCATGAAGGTCAGAAGCCACTGGAGCTGCGCTGTGAGGAGGAGCAGGATGGTAAAGAGTGGATGGAGGCCATTCACCAAGCCAGGTATAGGCTCAGTCCTCCAGGGTGGTACTTAATTGTCTGGGTCGTGCATTGGGGTTATCACTGTTGGTGGTAGTTTTGGAAGAACTTGCAGTTCTAAGATGAGTTTTCTCCTGGTACCTGCTCCTTAGTCATGTGTGAGATAATTATTTGAGCTTTCCGTGGCTACATTCCAGCTAAAGATTAATGGTAATAGATAAAATGATAATAATAAGTAGTAGTAGTGTCACTTTTATAGATTTCTTCCTATGTGCCAGGCACTGTTATGTGTGCTTTCCAATTACAGAATGTATTGAATGTATTGACTCACTTATCCTGTCAACAATTGGCAAGAGGGGCATTATAATTCCCCCGTCTGCAGATAAGGAAACTGAGGCCTAGAAGGTTAGTTTTCCCACCTGAGGTCACACAGCTAGTAAGCCACAGAGCTGGGAGATGGCCCTAGCCCAGCCTACATTTGTAAACCCTGCTTGGTGCATCTCGGTTATCAAAAGAAGGTGATGACATCCTCTATCTAGAGAAATAGAACAGTGTGATTTCACTTCCCCCTAAGAAACATCAGGAAGGTGGAAAAGTGTGTACAAGGTCTTAAATGGGAACTAGAAATCTGAAAGAGAGACAGGGCAAGTCCCTCTCTTTTGTTTTCTGATTCAATCCCTAAACCTGGTTCAGTTTTGTTTCCCATGGCTCTCAAGCTCTTGCTTTTTGCCTGTCCACTCCCTAATCCAGGCTGCCGCTCCACAATTCCCTGCTCTCTTGTCTTGCTCATCTCTCGGGTATTTTGGGGCAACACTCTAGCTGTGGCATGCTTTCTTTTTCTTCACCTGATGAGCCTTCCCTTCTCCATCTGTCTGTTCCTCTCTCTACCACTCCTGCCCTGAGACATCTCCCTGCAAGTCAGCCCTCATTGGCGCCCTCTTCAAATGGCTGCAGTACTTGCATTGTGTACTGCACGTGGGCGACAGCAATTCTGGTTATCATTGCCTTTTTAATATAGTTAATGTGTTAGATTTCTGTTTCCCGAGTAGGATTGTATACACCTTGAGAAAGAGGAGAGGGATTGGGGCACATTCATGTCTGAGTGAAGTGCATTGCTAATTATGTAGTAGGTGATCAGGAAGTTTCTTCAGTTTGATTATAAGAATGAGGCATTTAGGATGGGCATGGTGGTTTATGCCTGTAATCCCAGCACTTTGGGAGGCTGAGGTGGGCAGATCACCTGAGGCCAGGAGTTCGAGACCAGCCTGGCCAACGTGGTGAAACCCCGTCTCTACTAAAAATACAAAAATTAGCTGGGTGTGGTGGTACATGCCTGTATTCCCAGCTACTCAGGAGGCTGAGGCAGGAGAATTGCTCAAATCCAGAAGTCGGAGGTTACAGTGAGCCAAGATCACAGCACTGTACTCCAGCCTGGGGAAGAGAGCAAGACTCCATCTCAAAACAAACAAACAAACAAACAAAAAACAAGAAAAAGAATGAGGCATTTCTGAGTGAGTTCAGGCTGTTCTTTGAACCCTTGATGCCGTCTCTTCAGCTACTTATATTTACCACCTTCTCTGACAAGCAGTGTGCCAAGTGCTTTACGTACTTACCTATTTTTTATTCTTCACAACAAGCTAATAAGGCATTATTATCCCCATTTTACAGATGAGAAAACAAAAATTTGTAGCAGGCAGATTGGCCAAGTTCTAACACAAAGTTGTCAAGCTGCAGATCTGGGATTCAAATCCAAGTCAATTGGACTTCAGGACCCTTAGCTAGTGTTCAATATTGTACTTATCTGCATTGTCTTCTTTATCTCTACAGTCTTTTCTTGTTCTATTTTCTTTCTCTTCCTCATTCAAAGATGAAAATAGGTTAATGTGAGACTAGGGTTGAGAGTAGATGTTATTTGCAAAATATTTCAGTTCCTTTTCTTTCTCTGAGATGCATGGGGCTGGCAACTTAGTGCTGCTCTCCATAAGGGCCCCAGGGGAGCTTGCCACGAGTCATCATGACCCCGGCACATGGTTCAACCGTCCTTGCTCTTGGTGCTCTCCGTTTGAGGGTTTTGATCCAGACTTAGGACTAATGCAGGATGACTTGCTGTAGAAAGAAAGTCAAGCCTTCAAAGATGAAAGAAGCATCAAGCTGGCAAGGTAGAGCCCTTGGGTCATTTCCAGACACAATCTTTTCCTTTCTACAATCTCTATTCCTTTCTACCTAGGAGTTAAAATACATAATTTCAAACATGCCTGTTTTCCCGTCTTTTTCATTCCAGGAGAGCAAGCACCATCAGTAGCCCAAATGCCTTTGTAGTTGCCAAGCAAATATCTTGGTGAACCAAACACAAATAATGCAAATTGCTTTAAAGATGATTAGATTTCAAGCAAGAAATTTTTTTTCTGTCCCAGGAATGCATTTTGTCATCTACAGGAAACTGAGTCAGTAATTATTTGGTGGTGTTTGACATATAGTCAAAACCAGGGCATGTGTGATCTTGTCAGGAGACAGACTTTAGAAACCACTTAAGTGGTTTAGGTGATACAATGGTGAAAATTCTCTTCTTTTCAGATTTGAAGATTTGGTTAATAATTAACTTTTGGCCGGGCGCGGTGGCTCAAGCCTGTAATTAATCCCAAGCACTATTGAGCGACGGCGCGGGTTTTCACGAGTTTTCCAGGAATTCGGAACCATTCCTTGGGCTACACGGTTGAAAACCCGTCTGCGTGAGTGAGATACAAAAGAGCTGCGGGGCGAGGCCGGTGGCGGGTGCCTGTAGTCCCAGCGCTACTCGGGAGGCAGCAGGAGAATGGCACGTCAAACCGGTGAGGCGGAGCTTGCAGTGAGCTGAAGATCTGGCCACTGCACTCCAGCTCCGGGCGACAGAGCGAGACTCTGCTCAAAAAAAAAAAAAAAAAAAAAAAAAAAAAAAAAAATTATAATAATAATAATAATAATAATTAACTTTTTTCTTGATGTTTTGACTTTTTGGTCTATTAGGTTTGCTTTTCCCTTGACTTGAGATCTGGGACTGAGTTCTTTGATAACTTCTTTTAATCTGACTGTTTTATACTGAGTTTTATATTTTACTTTTGCATTGAGGTATTTCTTAAGTTTTGTTTTCTAAATCAGGGAAGAAAACGTTTTGATCTAAGATTGATTAAGTTGAGTTTTTGGCGTAAACTTAGATCTGTAAAATTCACCTTGATTTTGTTCATGTATGAACAAAGCCAGAAAGTTAATGAAGCTGATTCGGAGCGAGAATTGATCAGCCATTTTTGCTTGACATTGTAATAAAACACAATTAATTAATTATGGTTGGTTGACTAAACATTTCACCCTCAAAGGACAGTCTGATAACATTAATTCAGTACTGCTGCCTTTCCAATATAAAAGTTTTAACTACTCAATATTTATGGTTTTATTGATCCCTCTTTTAAAAAGTCAAAACTTTTGATTAGTTTAGCACAAGACGTTCTTTTCCGAGCTGCAAATCCTCCTGTAGATGCTGCTTAGATTCAAAGACTGCTCAGAACCCCTTCTCTATTTACTTTTGTTTTCCTGGGATGGCTTTTCAGTACCAGCCTGGGTGTGCTGTCTTTGTGTGCTATGTAAATCACATTGTTCTATTGGCTTTCATATCTCAGAGCAGAATCTACTTGCCCCCCACTTTGCCTTCAGAGAATCTTAGGGTCATTTTCTGGGATTCCAGTTGCATGTTTTCTCCTTGAGATCTGGCCCAGAAAAAAAAATCATTTTGGAATTAACATTTTTCATTTTGAAGCTTTAACCAGTCCAAGAAGCTCATTTTAATGTTTTGCTTACCATTCGCCAATACTGCATTTCTAAGATAACGGGCACATTTAGGATATCATTTTACCACATGTTATGGCACTAGTTCAGGGGAAGCTGCTACCAAGACCCAGTCTTGTTTTTGTCTGGTCGAGCTGAGACCAGAGCATTTGCATAGCAGTTATGTCTATGCTTATTTCGTATGTGGTTTGCTACTTGAGTATGGAACTCTGGACATAAAAAATAACCTGACATTTCTTCTTTGTTTTCTTGTCCATATGTGTCCATCATGGTTAATTTAGTTGTAGACACTAGGACAATCAAAGACACTGACCTCGTTGATTGTGAGTCCTTAGGGCTTGTTAGCTGAAAAGATAACTTTTCAGTGTTTCATCTGCTAGAACATGGACCAAGCAAAGTATCAGCAGTTAGGAAATAGTCATGGCCTAGATGTGGATCCAGTTGTATATCTTCCAAGGGTCTTCCCATCTTGGACTAAGCCTAATACCCACAGGACCTAGACTATGACATTTGGGAAGAAATGAGGAAGGTTAGACTAGGGTGGCATCTAACACATCTCTCAGGCCCCTAACTTGGACGGTGTCACTCACTGGGAGAAGAAATGTTGAATGAGGACAGGTTTGTGGGGCAAAGATGATGAGCATTGGCCAGGAAGCATTGGGCAGTTTCTGCTGGAAATTGGAAGAGTATGATTATCGCTGGGAAAGGAAGGGAACTGTGAGATACTGAATTGATCCCTTGGTATGTTGAGTATCCAGGGGGCTGATAGAGAAGCAAGGTGTATCCTGAGGAGAGAGGAGAGTTTGGGTTTCTACCAAGGTGGAGGGATTGGGAAAACAGATATTAAGAACGTTGAGCCTAGCACAGAGCACTGTTGAATGCGTGTAGCTTTCCACACCCTGCAGATGGCTTGTGTGTTCTGTGTTTGAGACTGTTCCACTATCTTTTGCCTGCTTTCTGATTTCTTCAGCTGAACCTGCTCAAATTTCCACCTCGATTCTCTTCCCTCCCCTCAGGGTGTATCTTGTGAAGGTGGATCGCAGGCTTTCCTCTAAGGGCAGAGCATACAAAAAAGAATTACAAAAAGGAATATGTTTCCACTCCATAAAGCTCACGTCAGATGGTGTTTGGCAAGGGCCTGACCTGACCCTTTCTTTCACCATATCAGTCTCCAACTTGACGATCAGAGAGACTTTATCTTCCATTAAACCTTTCAATTAAGCCTTATTCTCTTTTCCAGTAAAGAAAGCTGTAATGCAGCCTCTTGGGTCTGTTTTTAATGTTTAGTCCTTTCAATTACATATGCCTGAGACAGCTGTTGTTCATTCTCTCTCTCCCTTAAAATACACACACATGCATACACACACAGACACACAATGTGGTAGCTGCACCAAACGCCCAACACCTAATGCTTGTGAGCTCATCCTTGGAAAAAGGCTTAATTTGCAGCAAAGTATACAGTATAAAAATCTGTACAGCACTAAAGGCCGCTGTATATATCATATCATCCCCCTAAAATCAGCCCTTTAGAGAATGCACACAGAGAGAAATCCCTCACAAATCAGAGAAGAGTGATGACATAGAAAAGCTGAAAATGTTTCATGTGTCACAACAACATCACAGGACTAGAAAAATTAGAGATGGGCAGTGATGTTATAGCCTAAAGCAATCCAACACCATAATTTGTATTCTTCTTGTAACAGTAAGACTGTCACCACTTTAAAGCTGAAAATGTGAATTTTGTCCATTAAAGGTATATATATATATATACCTTTTTGCTAAGAAATTCTGTCAGGGCTTTGCCTTCATATTTGCCACAATGAAAGAGAATTCAACATTTCTTTTTCTTTTACAGCCTACAAAGTACAACATGGAAGAGAAGGGATACTGTGTAAACTGTGAAGTATTTCACTTGATTTGATGGTTACAATTTGTTTTCTATAGGGAAAAGCTGGGCTTGGATTTTCTTATTTTAATACTTTGCTAATACTTTTGTCAGCTGTCTTTCCTCCTTCTCTTTTTTTTTTTTTTTTTGAGATGGAGTCTCAATCTGTTCCCCAGGCTGGAGTGCAGTGGCCTGATCTCAGCTCACTGCAAGCTCCGCCTCCCGGGTTTATGCCATTCTCCTGCCTCAGCCTCCCGAGTAGCTGGGACTACAGGCGCCCGCCACCTCGCCCGGCTAGTTTTTTGTATTTTTTAGTAGAGATGGGGTTTCACTGTGTTAGCCAGGATGGTCTCGATCTCCTGACCTCGTGATCCGCCCGTCTCGACCTCCCAAAGTGCTGGGATTACAAGCTTCAGCCGCCGCGCCCGGCCCCTTCTCAATGTTTTTGTTTCAAGTGCTTGTCTTGCACCTTAAGCATCCAGCTGACGAGGCAGTCAGACCTTTTGCCTACACTCACCAGGCAGGCCCCGTCCTCACGTGCACGTCATCTCACCTGCAGGTGGGAGCAGTCATGATTCTCTTTGCCTGCTCCAGGAGAACCATCTCCGGTTCAAGACAAATTTCTCCCTTGAGCTCTTTCTCTGATTTCTTGCTTCATTACTTATTCCATTTCTCTCTTATATTTCCAGTCTGTTTACTCCTCACTCCTTAGCTTTTTTTCCTGTGTTTTTTGGATCTCCTGAAAATCTCTCCTGTCTCAAAAGAGAAATGAAAGGCTTTTCTTGGCACTGATTACTCCTCTAGCTACTGTCTTCTCTTGCACGTGCAGCCCGGCTTCTTGAAGAAATGGTTCGGTTGCTCTCCTAGGCACGCAGCTCTTCCTCTTTCCAGCTCTTCATGGTGGGTTTTGTCCCTGCTCTACTGTAACTGTTGTCACCTGGATCAACAATGAATTTCCAAAGCTTTTCTTTCCTTATATAACTTCAACTTTCTGTTCATATTTAATACTTACTTTTGAATTACACCGGTAATACATAAAAGCAAGTTCCCTTAAAAAAAAAAAGAAAGAAAACTCAGACAATACAAAAGTAAAAGATATAGTTCCACCCCTCCCCTTTATTTCCCCAAGCCCATTTACTTCCTCAGAATATTTACTGGTAACAGTTTGTTGTGCATACTTCCAGATTTTTCTGTACATTTGCATATGGATAGATAGGTAGAATGATATAATTACAGACATTTTATTTGCTATTCACATTATTCGCCACCTTTTTATGTTAATTTGGAGGGCTTCTTTTAACATTAGTTTATAGGGATCTAAGTCTTATCTCAAAATTTTCATTCCTTTTGTTTACGATGTCTCCCCGATTCTCCCTCTACTCCTTTGACAATTTCTTTTTGTCCTGTTTCACTACTCCTTGTGTTCTGTCGCTTTCTTTACTGTGGCTGCTTGTGTAGGGCTTCGCTTTTGCTCTTCCTGGTTCCTCACTTGGATCCACCCCCCAGACTTAGGCCGTGTAGATAGAGCTGCTCTTTCTCAATACCTGCTCTGCTAAATACCATGCTATATGCATGATATCTCATGAAGTAGCTCAGTGAATCTGAGTATTGGAGAGACGAAATGATCTCCTGAGGGCCACCAATCTAGTAAATGACAGAGCTGGAATCAAGTCCTGGGCAGGCTGACTCCAAAGCCTATGCACTTAACCACAAAGATATATAGCCTCCATTATATGTAGAAATTCACCCACATGTATTTTTCAATATTGATCTATCTATATATCATCTGTCACTGGGTGCTCAGAGTTACTTGATACTAAGCAAGACAAACCGAAACTCATGTATTTCTCTAGGCAGCTTCAAATTCTTTTCCCGGATAGGAATACAAAGCATAGTCTCATATACACTCAGTCACTCAAACCAGCAGGATATCATCCCCTGACCCTGTCCTAACTGCTCACTCCAGTCACCGCTTGTGGATTCTACCTCAGAACATGACCGTTCTCTGTTCCTCCACATGTCTGCAGCATTGCCCTGGTGCAGGCCACCAACACCAATTGCCTGGACTATTGCTCTGCCACCTCGCCTGTATCTTCCAGGTCGGCTTCCTTCCCATCCATTCTCTACAATTACTAGAGTGCCCTTTCTAAGCAAACATCTGATCTGCTGAAGGAATTCCGGGGTTCCCGGTTGCTTTTAGTTATTATAAATTCAGTTTACTTCTTCTTGTAGAAAATTTTAAATGTATGCAGAGAAGGAGAGATAATGGTCCTCCATGTTGCTTTAAGAAGAGAAAATATTCATTATTTCACTGATACTTATTGCTTCCCTACCCAATGCTAGGCTTTGCCCTGAGTTCTGGGATGGAGTGAGCCAGTCCAAGCGAGGCCCCTCTGAGCTGACCTCTGTGAACTCCTCGTGCCACTGCTCCCCTTATGTCCTGGGCTCTAGCTGGAGCCACTACATACAGGAATTTTAATGTGTGGGAATGTCTCTTCCAGTCTGACTTAAACCAACACATCTTTCAGGATGGAGCCCTTAGCAGCTTGCATCTTCTTTCCTGGTCCTCTTCCTCTGCCAGCAGGAAGGCCTGACCATTCCCTTCTTTGCTTCCTCACTGTAACTTATTATTTCGCTCAAAGCACCTAAGAGATTATTGCATTGATTTGTTTATGTGTCTGTATCTCTCTGTCAGCCTGAATTCCTTCAAAGCAAATTGTGTACTGCTCATCTTTTGTGCCCTGCCCCAGCATGGTGCCAAATTGCTTTTCAGAAATGCATGTACTGATTTAATCTCCCTCCATTAGGGCAGAAGAAAGCTGGAATCACTTTTTAAAATCTTTACTATATCAGTGGGTTAAAAATGATATATTGGTATAATAAGCATTTTCTTGATTATTGGTAAGATTGTGTTTTGCTATCACTAATATCTGTCTATATTTCCTGTATAAATTATCATCTCATATCCTTTTCCCATTTTTTTCATATTGGCGTTTTTCTAGAAGTTTTTTAATAAGCTCTTTGTAAGACAAAAATATATTCATCTTTTATATTTGTTCAAATCACCCTGCATCATTTTTTTGTCTTGTAGTTATACCTATGGGATTTTTTTTGACATTAGAGTTTTTGAATTACAATGCAATGAAAGTATATTACTTTTGGGGGGAAGTTGTTCTATTGCTTTTTAAAAAATATTTTAAAATCAGGGTATACTTCATATACCATAAAGTTTATCATTGTAAAGTGTATAATTCAGTGTTTTTCTAGTGTAGTTACTAGGTTGTACAACCATCACCACTAATTTCAGAGCATTTTCAACACCAAAAAAGAAACCCCATATCCGATAGCTGTCACTCCCATTTCCCCACTTCCCCTAGCTCTAGCCAACTGCTAATCTCCTTTCTGTGGAGATTTGCTCATTCTGGACATTGCATATAGATGGAATCATACAAACATTTTGCATCTGATTTCTTTCACTTAGCATAACGATTCCAAGCTTCATTAATGTTGTAGCATATGTTAGTACTTCATTCCTTTTAATGGCTGAATTCTATTCCACTGTATGGATATACCACATTTTATTTATCTACTCCTCAGTTGATGGCCATTTAGATTGTTTCCACTTTTTGCTAGTATGAATAATGCTGCTGTGAATATTTGTGTGCATTTGTACATGAACATATGTTACCAACTCTCTTGGGTATATGCCTAGGAGTGGAATTGCCAGGTCATTTGGCAACTCTACGTTTAACTTTTTGAGGAACTGCCAAACTGTTTTCTACAGTGGCTGCACCATTTTACATTCCCACCAGCAACGTATTGCGGGTGCCAGTTTCTTCACATCCTTACCAACACTTATTTTCATTGCTTTTTTGCTTAGAGTCTTTATATGTTCTCATATATAAGCCCATTTAATCTATTCTGGTTGGATTGATACAGTTACATATGTACTCTTGCTGAAGAATTTTCTGTGATGATAAAGATAATTCTACCAATACCTACTTATGCACATTTGAAAAGAAATGAAAGTCTCAGTGTTAGGAAAGACTCATTAATGTCTATTGTGATATTAAACATTTTCCTCAGCTTTATAATATAGTACTATAAAAGATATGCACTTTTAGAAGCACTCCTTGAAATTTCTCTGTCCCAAGGTAATAATTTTACCACTAATGATGCTCTGTTGTGTTTCCTAGTAACAATATTTTGCCTGCTTTTATATTTACTTGTGCTTTAGAAAGGATTATCGACAACTTTCCATGTGTCCCAAAGTTTAGTGAAATGTTTAAGTAATGAACTTGTGACTGTGAACAGGAAAGAAGGAACAATATTTAGAAGAGGGGTTTTAGTCTTTAATTTTGTTCCTCTTTTGATCTCTCTTAACTAAGATGCTTGTGTTTCCATTTACTGTAGAGGGGACAGCTTAGGAGGGAAGAGCCTGTCAGTAGAGAGAAGAGATTGGTGGAGGAGACAGTGTTAGGACCTCATGTTAATGTGGTATCTAAAAAATATTGATTAGCCAATGAAGTGGAGATGCTGACATGAGGGAACCTGACACCAGAAATGGTATGTGATAGTAATGCCGAAGGGGTGTGAGTAAAGATAGAGGAACTGGCCTTGCTTAGGTAAGGCCAAAGCCAATGTTGCTTTGATTGGAGCTGTACTATTGTCATCTGTGCTTGGATTTTCCCCACTCCCAAAGGCATCATGATTCTCCTGACATGAAGAATGCTGATTCCAAACAGTTTTCTGGATAAAATTTAGCATAACCCTGGAGATAGGTGGAGTTTTTCTTCAGTGACCTGGGCTATGACATTTCATCTTGGGTTTTGCTATAGTTCGCTTCATATATACGTCTTCAGTCAAAATAAGTGGGGCAGAATTCTGGCCCAGCAACAACCTCTTGCTAAGCTAATATAATTTTTGCCCTTCTATAAAATAGCTAGGTCTGTAATTTCACACTGTGCCTCTGCTTTGGACTTTTCAACATTTTATTTGAATATTCCCTTTTCTCCATATGGAGTGATGGTGATTAGGATTTTAAAAAAATGTTTATTTGTTCATTTATGATTGATACATGATTATTGTACATATTTACGGGGTACAAGGTGACGATTCAATACATACATAAATTGTATCATGATAAAATCAGGGTAATTAGCATATTAATCAGCTTAAACATTTATTATTTCTTTGTGATGAGGACACTAAAAAACCTCTCTTCAGCAGGGCACGGTGGCTCGTGCCTATAATCCCAGCACTTTGGGAAGCCGAGGCCAGTGGATCACTTGAGCCTAGGAGTTCAAGACCAGCCTGGGGAACATAGTGAGACCTCATCTGCACAAAAAAATCAAAAAATTAGCCACGACTGGTGGTGTGCACCTGTAGTCCCAGCTATTTGGTAGGCTGAGGCAGGAGGTTGGCTTGATCCCAGGAGGTCAAGGCTGCAGTGATCTGTGATTGTACCACTGCACTCCAGACTGGGCAACAGAACGAGAACCTGCCTCAAAAATAAATAAATAATTAAATAATTTAAAAAACCTCTTTTCCAGCTATTTTGAAATATTATAATACATGATTATTAATTCCTATAAATATTAGACACTAATATTTTGTTCCCATATATATCCTAATGTTGACATCTGTTTGTACTCAACAGCTGAATTTTCAGTTATGCTTTCACCATGTTGATTTATATGTCCTTTGGCAGGGGAAACCTTTTTTTTGTTGTGGGAGTTGAACTAAAAGCAAAATACAAAATAAAAAAATAACCAACCAAATGAAAATAATGAGATTAGGCAAACATTTTAAAACTTGGGTACTACCTAGAAAATGGAAAATTTAATCACATAAAATATGTATTGGCAATATAGCAGAATAGAAATGCCAGTGGTCTGAGAAATATTGAAGGGAAGCCCTGCATGTGTTTTCAGTTGATTTGATGAAATCCTGGAGCAGACATCCATTTACTAGTGGGATATGTAAAGAAAGTTTTGTGATGCAGAGTTGGGGGAATACCCCTGTAAGAGCAGAATAGTAGTAAACTAGGGAGCCCTAATGAAACTGATGGCATGACCTGAAAATCACTATGTGAAGGATAAGGAGCCATGCATCCTGGGCAACATAGTGAGACCTCATCTTACAAAACAAAAACAATTGGCCATGTGTGATAGTTTGCATCTGTAGTCCCAGCTACTTGGGGGGCTAAGGTGGGAGAGTCGTTTGAGCCTGAGAGGCCACTACACTCCAGCCTGGGCAACAGAGGGAGGCCCTGTATCAAAAAAAAAAAAAAAAAAAAGAAGCCATGCAAAATAAATCATATTAGATAAAATAAATCATATTAAATGATAAATCATATTAGATGATTTATTTCATTTGAATAATATGATTTATTTCATTTGACAATGACATTGAATCATTTGATTGACTATTCTGTGCCAAGTCCCCAGGCCTGGACTTGTCTTTAATCTTTTTGCCTGGATTATTATTGTAATAGTTCCAACTCTTCCCCCTTCTCCTCTTATGCTCTACCCCTACCCTTCCTTCCCATCACAACAGCCAGTGTGATCCTGTTAAAAAGCGAAATCTTGCCGGGCGCGGTGGCTCAAGCCTGTAATCCCAGCACTTTGGGAGGCTGAGACGGGCGGATCACGAGGTCAGGAGATCGCGACCATCCTGGCTAACACGGTGAAACCCCGTCTCTACTAAAAAATACAAAAAACTAGCCGGGCGAGGTGGCGGGTGCTTGTAGTCCCAGCTACTCGGGAGGCTGAGGCCGGAGAATGGCCTAAACCCGGGAAGCGGAGCTTGCAGTGAGCTGAGATCCGGCCACTGCACTCCAGCCCGGGCAACAGAGTGAGACTCCGTCCCCAAAAAAAAAAAAAAAAAGTGAAATCTTGGTCGGGTACAGTGGCTCATGCCTGTAATCCCAGCACTTCGGGAGGCTGAGGCAGGCAGATCACAAGGTCAGGAGATTAAGACCATCCTGGATAACATGGTGAAACCCCGTCTCTACTAAGAACAGAAAAAATTAGCCAGACGTGGTGGCGGGTGCCTGTAGTCCCAGCTACTCAGGAGGCTGAGGCAGGAGAATGGCGTGAACCTGGGAGGCAGAGCTTGCAGTGAGCCGAGATTGCACCACTGCACTCAAGCCTGGGTGACAGAGCGAGACATTGTCTCAAAAAAAAATATTGAATAGGCCAGGTGTGGTGGCTCATGCCTGTAATCCTAGCACTTTGGAAGGCAGAGGCAGGCAGAGATCACTTGAGGTCAGGAGTTTGAGACCAGTCTGGACAACAGGATGAAACCTTGTCTCCACTAAAAATACAAACATTAGCTGGCCGTGGTGGCGCACACCTGTAATCCCAGCTACTTGGGAGGCTGAGGCAGGAGAATCGCTTGAACCCAACAGGTGGAGGTTATAGTGAGCGGAGATTGTGCCACTGCACTCCAGCCTGGGCAACAGAGCAAGACTCCATCTCCAAAAAAAAAAAATTGATTGAATATATATATATAATATATGTAAAAGTGTATATATGTGTATAAATATGTATATATAAATGTATATACGTGTGTATATATATATTCAAAGTAATTAAAATTAACTGCATTAAAAAATGCAGTTCCTCAAACTAGCCACTTTCAAGTGCTCACTAGCCTCATGTGATCAGTGGCTACTCCACTGAACTGCACAGACAGAGAACGTTTTTTTCATCATCATCTCAGAAAGTTCTGTTCGGGAGCGAGAGCTGACCTTGGGAGCCAAGGCAGGCGGTGCCAGGCATTTGTACCCGGTGAGGTCCATTGGGAAGAGACAGCTAGGTCGGGGTGTGGCATATCCATAGCACTTTGTGTGTGTCTGAGTGTTCCGGACAGACACACGTCTTCAGCTTGTCGGGGGTGATGGTATCTTCTAGAGGCCTCAGGTTGAGGCAGATCAGGAATCTTGACGTTGAACTGCCTTGAAGGATGGAGCGGCCCGGCTATAGACTGAATGGCTGCAGACTCCAGGGCAGCTCTGCCGTGAACTAGTGAGTCTGGCTGAAAACCTGGTTCTACTACCATTTGGCTGGGGGATTTTGTGGCAAATGATTTCACCTCTCTGGGCCTCAGTTTCCTCCGCTGGACAATGGGGATAAGCATCACCACCTCACAGGGATGTTGGGAGAACTGGATGCAAGAGGCCTGGCAAATAAGCAACAAATGCCTGTCATTGTTATTATTATTGTTGTTGACCTTGTCTTTGGACTTGCCCATCTCCCACATTGCCCCCACCCCTCGTGACCCTGCTCAAGAGAAGTGTGTTTTCCCTGGAGGGATTTCCAATCCTCCACAGCCTCAATGTTCCTTAATGCCAGGAAGATTTCATGCTGGGTTCATGGGGTCAGAGTACCCTCAGCATCCACCTTCAATCCTTTTTTTTTTTTTTTTTT
>NW_016805021.1:2467020-2497435 GCF_001698545.2 Rhinopithecus bieti
AAAAAAAAAAAAAAAAAAAAAAAAAAAAGTGAAATCTTGTAAGGTCTTTGATCAAAGCTTATTCCTCACGCTGGAGGAAAACCTGAGACTTTCTATTGACCTACATGCTTTAGAATCCTGTTCCCTCTTCTACTTCTTTCTTACTCCTTGTCTTAAGCCATTCTTGCATTGCTATAAAGAAATACCTGGGCTGGGCGCTGTGGCTCACGCCTGTAATCCCAGCACTTTGGGAGGCTGAGGCAGGTAGATCACGAGGTCAGGAGTTCAAGACCAGCCTGGACAAGATGGTGAAACCCCGTCTCTACTAAAATACAAAAATTAGCCAGGCATGGTGGTGGGCGCCTGTAATCCTAGCTACGCAGGGGGCTGAGGCAGAGAATTGCTTGAATCCAGAAGGCAGAGGTTGCAGTGAGCTGAGATCGCGTCACTCCACTCCAGCCTGGACAACAGAGAGAGACTCTGCCTTAAAACAAACAAACAAAAACCTGAGGCTGGCTAATTTATAAAGAAAATAGGTTTAATTGGCTCATAGTTCTGCAGGCTGTACAAGCATGGCACCTGCATCTGTCCCACTTCTGGAGAGACCTCAGGAAGCTTTTACTCATGGCGGAAGGTGAAGGAGGAACAAGTGGGTCATACAGCAAGAGCAGGAACAAGAGAGAGAGAAGAAGATGCCACACACTTTTAAACAATCAGATCTCATGAGGACTCATTCACTGTCTCGAGGACAGCATGAAGCCATGAGGGATCTGTCCCCATGACCCACACATGACCCGTACACCTCCCAGTAGGCCCACCTCCAGCACTGGAGATGACATCTCAGTGTGAGATTTGGGTGGGACACAGATCTGAACCATATCATTCCCCTTGAGGAAACTCACCACTTTGTCATTCCCTAGACAGGCTAGGCCCACTCCAACTGCAGGGCTTTTGCACATACTGTTCCCTGGGCCTGGATGCTGTTCCAGCAGCTCGCCACACAGCTTCCTGCTTCAAGTGGTTTCTCCAGTACCATTTCTCCATGAAAGCAGCCCTCACCGCTTGGTTAAAATTGTCACCTCTGCCCCCTTACTTCCTATTCTACTCTCACCGTATTTTCTCTACAGTACTCATCACCAGGTGACATATGATAGATTTGTCTTATTAATGTTGTCTTTCTCTCTCTACTACTGTGTAAGCTTCATAAAGACAGATTTTTTTCCTACTGTGCTTACTCCTGTGCACAGTGCTTTGAACAGTTTCCAAATATACAACACTCAGTAAATATTTGTTGACTCAAAGAACCCATTTGGACTCACAGGAACCTATGAAGAAGGAAATCAGTGTTACTTATAATCCCAATGCATGAAGTAAATAACTACCATTAGGATTTTGTGTATTTTCTCTTTTCTCCCCACTTAATATTACAGAAATATTGGAAAGTATGGAAAAGCACAAAAGAAGTAACTCAAGAAGTAATTAAAAATCACCCATAATTGCTCCAGCCTGAGAAACCTCCCTTTAAGTTTTGATGTATGTCTCTCATTAGAGTACCTTTCTCTCTGTCTCTCTCTTCCCTTCTCCTCTTCTGCTTATGTCTGTGTATATACTTAATTTTCTCCCTCTGTATATGAACATATATACATGTACGTGTACATATAATGTTTATCTCAGTTTCTTGTTTTTTTCTGTTTATCAATAAATCTTGGGTATGCGCCATTATGTTATGACTTTTTAAAAAACATATTTTAAATGGCTTGTTATCATTCCATTATGTAGATATATTATTGCTTATTTAAACAATTCCATATTATACATGTGTGTATTTAGATTGTCTCCATTTTCTTATATTTATTTTAATGAATGAGCATTTTGTTTCTTTGTATCTCATTGTGCAAGTATAAGATTATTTTTCTTGAGTGATATTAGAAGTGAAATTATGAAGGCAAAGGATATAAACATTTTGACCTGTTTTGATACATATTGTCTTCTACAATGACTCACTTCAGTGGTGCTAGATGACAATATCTATTTACTATATCTTTGTTGGCCCTGAGTACTTTTTTTCTAAAAATCTTAACTACTTTTGGTAAATAATTTGTACTTCTTTGATTAAGAAGGACTTTTAAAAAAAATGTATTATTATTATTTTTGAGACAGGATCTCTCCCTGTTTCCCATGCTGGAGTGCGGTGGTGAGATCATAGCTCACTGCAGCTTCAAACTCCTGGGCTCAAGTGATCCTTCTGCCTCGGCCTCCTGAGTAGCTAGGACTACAGGTGTGTGCTACCACAACCAGCTAATTTTCTTTTTCTCTTTCTCTTTCTTTCTCTCCTTCTCTCCTTCTCTCCTTCTCCCTTTCTCCCTTTCTCCCTTTCTCTCTCTCTCTCTTTCTCTCTCTCTCTCTTTCCTTCTTTCTTTCTTTCTCTCTCTCTTTCTTTCTTTCTTTCTTTCTTTCTTTCTTTCTTTCTTTCTTTCTTTCTTTTTCTTTCTTTCTCCTTCCTTCCTTCCTTCCTTCCTTCCTTTCATTTTGTCACCCAAGCTGGAATGCAGTGGCATGAACACCGTCATTGCAGCCTTGACCTCCTGGGCTCACACAACCCTCCCACCTCGGCCCCCCAAGTAGCTGGGACTACAGGTGCATACCACCACACCCAGGTTATTTTTGTATTTATTTTGTAGAGATGGAGTTTCACCATGTTACCCAGGCCAGTCTCAAACTCCTGAGCTAAAGTGATCCACCTGCCTCAGCCTCCCAAAGTGCTGGGATTACAGATGTCAGCCGCCACAGCTGATCCCAGCTAAAAAAAAAAAAAAAAAAAAAAAAAAAAATATGTAGATATGAGATCTTACTATGTTGCTCAGGCTTGTCTTGAACTCCTGGCCTCAAGCTCTTCTCCCACTTCAGCTTCCCAAAGTGTTGGGATTGTAAGCATGGGCTACCGTGCGCAGCAAGAAGGACCCTTTTTCATGCATTTGTTGGTCATTTGTTTATTATGTTCTGTGAAGCCCTTTTGTCTGTTTCTTGACTTACTAATTTTAGCCAGTGTGATTGATTCTCTGGCATAAAAATGAAAAATTTAACACCCTTACAATACCTCTTATGTCCCCTGTCTTTTGCCCCTCTGTTTTGTTACTTACATATTTTTGGATCTTAAATTAGTTGACTTCATGTCCTAAAATAATATAATTAAACCACTGTTGATTTATCAACTTTAGACAGTATGAATTGACTCTGCTAGGAAAGATAAGTATAATAAGTTAGACATTTAATGTGTTTTCATTGTTTTTTCTTTCCTAATCCTGAGGTTTTATTACTTTCATTATTATTTATTCTCACTTTATAAACTTTTAGACATTTATATTCTGTTCTCTAAATTATTCCTCTGTGTTTTGTCATAGGCTGATTCTGAAAAATTAAAAACCAACAAGGAACATTTCCATAGTGCTTATAACAAATATTGTGTCCCAAAGTATCAAGGTTGGTGTTCGATCCCACAGAGAATGAAATGTACCGTATGTCATTGAATATTTGCTCCCTTGAAGGAGAACCTTGCGTGTGTCAACTTCTAGTTTCTTTCTAGCTTCCTTTACTTCATCTGGCTTGTTTTCTTGCATTCAATGTCATTTTATTGTCTTTGATTTCTGTTTTGTTTGGTTGGAAAACCTCCTCATAGTTTTTTCCTGCAGTAAGTGTGTGGGGATAGTAAGTTTTTCCTATCTTGTCCTGCCTGGTACTTGGTCAGTGTTTGGTTGTCTGTGTATTGTTTATTGTTTTAGAAATTGTTAAGCAGGTTCAAAATATTTTCTCCACAATTCTCTGTTGCCACCTAGAATCCCAAGTTAATGATAAAAAAAAGTATGACAGCATGATTCTCACTTCCTTTGGCTACCTGTTGTTTCTCTTTGGAAGCTCTTATAAATTTTTCTCTATCCTTAGAATTCTGATATTTTACCAGGATATATCAGAGTATGAAATGTTTTCATTTCTCCTGTCTGGTATTTGGATTATTCTCTCTATTTGAACTGTGCTGTGCTCGGTTCAGGGAGTTTCTTCCATTTCTGTTTTTTCTTTTTTAGATGGAGTCTCACTCTGTTGCCCAGGCTGAAGTGCAGTGGCATGATCTCGGCTCACTGCAACCTCTGCCTCCCAGGTTCAAACAGTTCTCCTGCCTCAGCCTCCCGAGTAGATGCGATTACAGATGCCTGCTACCACACCTGGCTAATTTTTTGTATTTTAGTAGAGATGGGGTTTCACCATGTTGTCCAGGCTGGTCTCAAACTCCTGACCTCAGGTGATCTGCCTGCCTCAGCCTGCCAAAGTGCTAGGATTACAGGTGTGAGCCACTGTGCCCAGCTCTCATTTCTTTATTATTAATATTTTTTCCCCATTGCAGTCTAACTTTTTTCCTTTCTGGAACGCCCGTAAGACAGGTATTAGACTTCTTGGATCTATACTCTAGGTTGCTCAGTTTTCCTTTTATATTTCCAGTCTCTTTATATTTTTGTTTAGTGTTCTTTATTTGACCTCTCTGACCACCCAGCTTAGTTTTTAGCCATGTCTGGGTTATTGGTTAGTAATTCCATTGACCTATAAAATTTTAGTAATTATTTTTTGTTTCCAAGAACTCTTTTATAAAAAATCTGAGTACTCCTTTTCCATGGCAGCCTCTTCTTGCTTTATGTCTCTAATATCCTTCCGTATCTTTCCGAAGATAGTAGGTAACTTTTTACCTGAATTAGACTTGTTTCTTTTAGTGTCTTTTCTGTTTGTTCATTTGGGGCTATATTTGTTATCTCTTGCTGCTGAACAATTTTTAAAACAAGAAACAATTTGTTTGTTATACACAGTTTCTGTGGGTCAGGTATCCAGGCATAGCTTAGCTGGGTGCCTCTGCCCAAAAGTGTCTCACAAGGCTACAATCAAAGTGTTGGCCAGGTCTGTATTCTCATCTGAATGCGTAACTGGGGAGGGATCCACTTCCAAGTTCACTCACTCTGCTGTTGACTAGATTCACTTCCTTACCAGTT
The DNA here is from genome assembly GCF_001698545.2 of Rhinopithecus bieti. Lineage (NCBI taxonomy): Eukaryota > Metazoa > Chordata > Mammalia > Primates > Cercopithecidae > Rhinopithecus > Rhinopithecus bieti. The sequence continues at coordinate 2,472,030 of NW_016805021.1, forward strand.
GTTGGCTTGAGCTCAGTTCCTAAATGACTCTTGGCCAAAGGCCTCCTACAGTGTCTACTTTTCATGGGCCTCTCTGTAGAGTATCTCAGAACCTGTAGAGTATCTCAGAACCTGGTAGCTGACTTCTCTCAAAGCATACAGCAAGACAGCAAGAGAAAGCAAGTGAGGTGGAAGCTAGAGTCTTGTAAACTAATCGCGGAATTGACATCCCATCACTCCTGCTGTGTTGTATTCTTTATAAGTGAGTCACTTAGGTCCAGCTCACACTCAAAAGGAAGGCCCTGTTACCTAAGGGAGTGACTAGAAGCCAGGGGTCACTGGGGGGCCATCTTAGACACTGCCTACCATAGGGGCCTTTTGTGGTGATAGGGGAGGCTGGTTTTCATGAGTGTCTGCTGTTCCTTGTTTCTAAATGAAGGATCCTGTGGGACATTATGGGTAGCTGGTCTGGGCTTACTCTGTGACTGTGACTGCTGGATCGTGTAACATGTGTCAGCTTCCTTTTCAGGTATGTGGGCAGACAGTAGGAAGGCGGGTTGGAAATTCTTCCTTGTGTAATTCTATACCCTTTAGCCCACACAGCTGGAACCTGTTACTTGCTACTACCCACTAAAATATGGAAACATGATGGGATAGTGACTTCTTGATTAGGTTACATTATATGGCAAAGGAAAAGGGTTACTGAAGATATCATTACAGTCTTAAATCAGTTAATGTTGAGTTAATTAAAAAGGAGATTATCCTTGGTGGACCTGATGTAATCAGATGAAAGACCTTATAGAGCAGGTGAGAAATGTTCTCCCACTGGCTTTGAAGAAGGAAGCTGCCACGAGTTCTATAGCAGCAGGGAAATGAACTTTTCTAACAGCCTGAATGAATTTGGAATAGGATTCTTCCCCAGCCAAGCTTCACGATGATAATGCATCTTGATTGACACCACGATCATAGCCTTGTGAAATCCTGACCTAAAGGTCCAGCTAAACTGAGCCTAGACTCCTAACCCACAGAAACTATGAGATAATAAATATGTGTTGATTTAAGAACCTGGAAGTAAAATACACTGTATTCATTTTCTATTCTGTAACAAATTATCACCAAACTTAGTGGCTTAAGTTCTGTTGTTACAGAATAGAAAATGAATACAGTGTATTTTATTTCCAGGCTCTCTTAAAGCCTCTCCCTTCTTGGTTCTCCCTTGTGTCCACAGTGAATGTCTGGAGTAAACCCAACCTCTGTTCTCAGAGTCCAGCTCCCTCATTGGAGTCCTTCTTTAGGAAGGTGCCACCCTTTTCTAGAGAAAGCAGACCTTGCACTGTCAGCTGGGGATGTGTCACTGCTGCCAGCTGTGCCTTTTAGTTCTTATTTTTGAGGGGTGTGAAGAGGAGGAGCCTAACTTCACATATTCTAAAGGTACTTGTTTAATGGAAGATCATAACAATTGCCCTTGCCTCCCCTCTGTTGTTTACATTTGTTGCTGCTGAGTTTGGAGACTCTCTGGGCCACTCTTGGTGAGAAGTGTGCTTATGCAAGGTATCTGTATCTGTGGTTTCCTCTACTCTCATTTCCCCACCAAGCTAATTCTGCTTGCTTAGTTTTTCTCTTCATGGAATTATACAAATTCCATTATATAGGTGCTGAGGATGTCTGGTCTATTGATGGCATATTTTCCTGTTTTTATAAAGCTTTTACGGTTTCATTCTTTAAACAGAAAACAAGTTTTTTAGCAAAGACTTTGGAAGCACAGGGAGGACGTTGGTGATGAGTCTGTGTGAAGTCAGCCTTGCATTCCAAACTGGACCTGCCTTTTTCTTTTTTAAGAGAAAAGAAAATACTGCTTTGCTACCTGACACTGATGTAATGCATTTGTAACCAATTTGGCATATTTCTAATAAAACTGATGAGAAAGGCAGAATTTTTATAACAATTGCCTTTCTTATTCTCTATTACTATTTTTCTCCCTTAAGTTCTCCCAAAGCATATTCCTATTAAGACTCTTCTATCTTTTCTTCTTCTTTTCCCTTCCTGTCACTTGTAATTTCATAGCCTCCCTTTCTAGTCTCTTCGGGTAATTTCTTAGAACGAGTGACTTGAAAATATTGCTGACACGGTTCTTTTCTAACCCTAACAACATGCACAATACAGGTGCTGAGGATGTTGAGATAATTGACCTAAAATTGTGATTTTTAGAAGTGTCTTAAGACTTTTAGTTCCAAGCAACACAAACCAAGTAACCTAAACCTCAAACCAGCTTAGGTTAAAAAAAAAAAAAAGAGTTTATTAGCAAGACACTGCAGTATCTCCCTAAACCCCAGGCTAAAGTTGTATTCCAGTGTCACGAGGGCCTGGCACCAGGAACTAGAAAGCTACAGGAGCCCAGGTGGCCATTAACTTTCTGTCTCAGACTTTCTGTCTCTCCTGTCTTTGCTTTTCTGAACATCTGCTTATTCTTTTCTCTCTCGTTGGACTCACTTTGACCGTTTTGGCATGGGTGTGGCCAAATATGGCTGCCCAAAAATGGCAACCAGAATTTCCAAGTTAATTTTATTGCAGTTCAAGCGAATAAGGCAGAGGTACAATCCCAGATTCCAAGAGGAAATAATCCATTTGGTTTAGCTTGCACCAGTTATCTCTTTTTAGGCTGGTTTAATGTGGTCATGAGAGCAGCTTTTGTGGTATAAACATGGCTTGCCATGGCCCAAGTTCCCAAAGAGGAGGTAAGTGAGTGGAAGTTTGGGCAGGTATCTCAAAACACTTCTGCTGCAACATTCTTCTTTATGTCCAACGTGCACTTTCTCATCAGAGAGGCAGTTTAGCTGGTGTTTAAGAACATGGACTTGGGGTCAGACATACCTTAATTTGAATCCCAGCCCTGCTACCTACTAGCTGTGTGATCTGAGGTCAGTACTTTGCATCTGTGAAGATCAAATTCCTTCTCTGGGCAATTGGGATCACAAATCTCCTGGGGTTGCTGGGAAGATGAGATGAAATAATGTATGCTATATCCTATGCACTCAATAGATAGTAACTATCATGAATTACTACTATCATACCATTGGGGAAAGATGGTATGCATGGAGGAACATTCATTTCATCATCCTGAATGATGCAAGAAGATCTGGAAGCAAACTTTTAGATACCACAGAATTATATCATCAGTAAAAATCTAAGAGTAAGTTTTGTTTTACCATACTTGACCAAAGACATAGATACAGGCTAGGCTGCAGGAGTTAGGGCCCAAATAATCTAAACTTATTTCTAGAATATAATTTCTATTTCTGTTGGCTTTAAAAACAGTCAATGATTTGGCAGTCTTAAAGAGAGCCCAACAGAGTTGGTGGTCACTAATACAGACATAATAGCTTTTTTCCAGTTAGTGCCTGTTCTAATGGTCTCTGCGTTCATTCTGTTTGGGAGCAGGTTTATTTTGATTGGCTGATATCTTACTCGGTGAAATATTTTGAATAGCATCCCTGGAAACCATGTGCCAGAATTCAAAAGACCTCAGTTTTTTTTGTTAAAGAAGACACACTACTTTCTTTTAAAAACTATTACAATTTCTTTTGTACTTTACCCACTTCTATGATAAGATATTTTGGGTAGCAAGTATCATTAAATGAATTCTTAGTGAAGGATATGTAAAATGATTATTTAAATCATTCATCATTGAAGGATACCAAATGTCAGCTGAAAGTTAACATTTATGTAATGTAGAGATAGCTGAAGAAATAATGCTCATTTCTTTTTCAAATGTAGCATATTATATTCTATATGGAACTATATATAGTAGAACAATATCTCAATGACTAACTGTGTAATTTTCTCTCAAGTTATGCAGACATTTTGATTGAGAGGGAAGTATTAATGCAGAAGTACATTCATCTAGTTCAGATCGTAGAGACAGAAAAAATTGCAGCTAACCAACTCCGACATCAACTTGAAGATCAAGACACAGAAATCGAAAGGCTTAAATCAGAGGTATTTCCCAGTTGATAGATTCCTTCTCATTGTTTCACGTTTTACCGTCATTTCCTCATGATTACTTAAGGCCTATTCAGGGCAGCATTTTAATCCCAGGCTGACTTCCTCTGACGTCAAAACATACATGGTTGGGCCTGACATAGACATGGATCTAATGTCTATATTAGGATTAGGCAAATGTGCTACAGGAACATATCAGGATAATGTGCTTTTTTTTTGGTGGGGGGTGGTTATTTGTTCTCCTGATACCCTTTATTAGCTCAGCAATTCAAGAATTGACTATAGCATTTAACTGTTTTCAGATGCCCTACAGTAATGACAATTATGAGTCTGCCATAGATTCAATTAAAGTCTAAAATGACAACTAAGGGAGGACCAGAAATGAATTCAGAAATACTTTACTCTTTTAGATTTGAAGGAGTCCAACCTTCTCCCCTCCACAGTTTTGAAAAGAACATTTGGATTAACTATAAGACATTTGCTAGGGTGCATTTTTCCCTGGAGTTGGAATTCCTGCCTCCCCCTCCCTCCCTCAGAGTGTGAACTTCTCAGGCCTTGCATCCCCAGATAGTGAGGCTGATGCCCAGTGTGAGCAGAAGGCGGTTTTAGAGTCTACAGCCATGGTGTGTGCCTGGGTCCTCCCTCCCTTCCAGGCCTCAGTCCAGATAGAGAATCCTGAATGTACCTTTCCCAGTGTCCTGTCCTTCCTCATGGGCAGCAAGCAATCACTGAAGAATGGGAGAGGAATGCAGAGAATGAGATTTCCTCCCTCTTTCTGCCCAGGGATGCACTGGTATCTTCTGAGATTCAAAGAAGGGAACAGGACACAATTGTATCCTCAGTGACAGAAACAGTTTAGGCTCCTCCGTTTTGGCAATGTTCTTGTCATTTTTATTGTCATCAGACAACATTTTCCTTTTTGTGTCTTTGCACCTTCCTCTGAGACACACCCTGTGAATCCTAGATGGGGTTTTCGCCTTCTGCTCCTAGCACACATCACCTCCGGTGTTGACAGCACAGGCACAAGCTTCTTCCAACTGGGATGTGGCAGCTTCTCTGATGATGACAACTTGCAGATGGCGTTCACCATATTATTACAATTGTTAACTTCCCAGTTCGACCCTGATATCTGATATGGTGAAAACAGCAGCAGAAAACTTAACAAACCTGCATTTTAAAAGACTGTATCAGGCACTGTTATTTAAAACAAAATTATTGTGTTCTTTCTTTGCCACTGTAAGCTAGAGCAGATGCTTGTCTGCTCAGTGAAGGAGGTTGGTATTTACTCCACGAGAGAAGCTCAACACCAGGCGATGTTCCTCAATGTTTATGTGTGTTTATCTGCCTTCACTATGTTCTATTTTAGTCTGAATGTAGATTGCAGCAAAAAACTGTCAGTTGCAGGTATGTCTTCTGTGGTCTCTTGACAGGAGCCATTAATTTATTTCCTGCTCCCTTTCTTTTCCCACTTCCTTGCCAGAAAATGGCAGAGGGGTGGATTTGGTGTGGGGGACAAAATATAAAGACAAGCTAGAGAGGGGCCATTATGATCTCTTAACTTATAGGGTATTGCTGGCTAGTAGGTCTGTAAAGGTTCTTAAGCTTGTAAGAGCCTGCTGTTGAGTGCTGGTCTAGAGAATTTTACTGCTATGTGTAGTTGAGAGGCCACCCAGTCTTGAAATGCCCCTCACAGGTCACGGAACTGAGCTGGAGATATGAAGAGATCGCAGGTTATTTTGATCCTTTTTACCTTTTCTGAGGAATTCTCTTAGTTGGCTTGGGCCAGCCCCAGGGCTCTGAAGTTCCCTTTACAGTTGCCATTTTCCTAAGGACGTCTGTGAGTCTGGGGTGCCATGTGCTTTGGAAGACTACAGGCCAATGGCCAGAACCAGGGGCTCTGAGCTTAGTGTCACTGCATGTGGGGACCACAGGGCATTGCAGGCAGCCGCCTTCAGGTGAGGGGGTGGACATATCGCTGGGCTCCTGACAAGGTCTTGGCCTCTCACCACTGGCAGCTGGGGCTGAGTTTTGGGCTAACATTTCCGCTAGCCCAGATTCCAGGTTACACTTTACACAGTCACTTCTTATAAACACTTCCATTGGTGATACCGTGCTTGGGGTAAACTTTATGTTTCCCCCATCTCGGCACCAAAGGAAGACAGGGTGCATAAAACGTGGATGTTTCTGAGGATCTCATTGGACCGCCTTTGTAGGCAGAGCTTCCTATGTGTTATGGCTATATTCCAGCATTTCCCAGGTCATGAAATGGACCAATTTTGTGTTCCAGATTATTGCTCTTAATAAAACCAAAGAACGAATGCGACCTTACCAAAGCAACCAAGAAGATGAAGATCCAGACATCAAGAAGATTAAAAAGGTGGGGCCTGGAGGTTTCCAGCTTTGCAGGAGTGTGGTGACCAGTCGTCTGTTCTATGGTGATGTCTTTGCTACCCTGTGCGTGAGCTGGGAGCAGCCTTGGTGTTTCTGTGCTGTGGCTCCCAGACTTGCCCTGCAGAATGATCCAGACATGGCTACTCTAGAGAATTTATGCTTGAGATGTCTTTACACTGTCTAGGAAGGATGCCAAAACCAGGCATGAAGACAATAGTGTTCTCCAGTGGGGTTAATTAAGTGCTATTCAACCTCTTGATTTTGTGTGGCTTTCATATTTTGGGGGAATATTTTTTAAATTACATTTCAAAAATATTTCTTTTAGCTTTAATCTTTAGTGCTATTTAAGGAAGATTTTTTTGGGCGTGTGAGACGATTGAGTAAATCAGCACATCCGCTTAGATTTCTGTTTTATTATTGTTTCTTATTTAACATCCACACAATCAGCAGATTTTTCCCTCTTACTGCCATTTATAATTGCACAACTTTTGCAGTGAACCAAATGCTGGCTCTTACTCTAGTCCACTGTGTTTTGATTTGTCATTTAGGTTTTGATCCCATGATCCTGATTATCTTATATAAAGCACTTACTCAGCTTTGTTAATAATAAGTGAAAAGCATCATATTTGAGGAAATTTGCCTGGATATGCATCTTCAAATCTTATTTCTTTTTAATTTGTTATTATTCCTTTCATTTTATGCTAATAATCATTCCCCTTTCACTGTAACAAAGCTTTAATGTGCCCAGCATTTACCTGGGTGTTTCAAAGATGATCAGTAAATGTTTGTTGATTGACTGAAACACACAGGCCAGTGCACTTTCTCAGGCTTGCCTGTTATTTTTCACATCATCCCTAGGGAATCCTGATCGATTTTAGAGACTATGGTGTTTTCTACAAAATTGATTTTAAATTTTATTTTATATTCTTTTTTACACCTTTAAATATTGCTCAGAATTTGAAATAGAAATTATTCTTTGGACTAAGCCAAATGTTTTCAGTTTTCCAGAAATTTAAAAGTAAAATAACACTATTCATTGCTTAGAAATTATTATTTTTTGAATCTGGTTTATGCTATTATGTTATAAGGTTAATTCGTTTTTTTAAAAAAATTCCCATCTAGTCAGTCTGGAAACAAGGTTAATTATATTGCCTTTCCTTTAATAGTATGCAGTTGCAGGTAAAAAAAAAATTAATAAAATTCAATTTTCAGGTGTGTGGTAGAAACTGGTCTATTAGTAAATAAGTGAAGCAGCTATTGGTCAGCAAGCACCCCTGCCCAACTAAATAGAAAGGTTTTACTTAACACAAAATCCAGTTAAGGTGATTTTTAAAAATATTTCTGTTAAATGAAAGAATACTGATAAAATTTTAAAAATATTTTTCTACCTTCTTGTTTCTTAATAGAAATAATTTTTTAAACCAATTTTTGCACTGGTTAAATAGGTTTTGAGATCAACTTTGTTGTTCTTTATGTCGTATTTCAAAATAATGTCTGCATGGAAAAAAGTGTTAACAATGAATGAATCATTCTCTATTCTGATCTTGTGCAAATATAAACATAATTTTTTTTTACTTAAATAGATAAAATTTAAAATTGGTTATAATTCATGGAAATTTTCATAGATTTCTTCAAATAATCTTGAATATAATATCCCCACATAATTGTGTTAAAATGTGGTTAATTTTTATTGAAGTAGAGTGACTTTAATGCCTGTATAAAAATGGATAACATGGTGACCACACAGGTAGGCAAACAAGAGAATTTTAGACATTGCAAAAGAGGGGTCACTGTTCAATATGTGATAATTTAGAACATAGTATGGAAAAAGTGAAAAGTGTAAGGATGTGTTAAATAGATAATAATGATACTTTGGTAGTGATTTAATACTTTCAATTATATGTGAATTTACCAACTACTTTGTTGCTGAATCTGCCACATCTAAAGTGACAAACCCTAATTATCATAAAACAAATCCTAGTTAATTGTTATAATTTTTTATATTTAGAAAGGACTTTTGTATTTTTTTGTTAATCGTTTTATTTTAATTTCATGAGAAATGAAAGCAGTCTGATAACATGAGATTAAAAACAGAGAAACACAAGATGGGGTCTGGCTGTGTTGCCCAGGATAGACTTGAACTCTTGGGCTCAAGGGATCCTCTCACCTTAGCCTCCCAAGTAACTGGGACTACAGGCCTGTGCATGTCCAGCTCTGTCAGTTATTTTATAGATGAAGAAACAGAGAATCAGAGGTCAAGGTGGTAGCAAGTAATGGCAGAGCCTCTGAGTGAAAGGTTATAATATATACTTGACTGCTCAGTGCCCAGCATTTACCTGGGCGTTTTAAAGATGATCGGTAAATGTTTGTTGATTGGCTGAAACACACAGGCCAGTGCACTTTCTCAGGCTTGCCTGTTATTTTTCACATCATCCCTAGGGAATCCTGATCAATTTTAGAGGCTCTCATGTTTTCTGCAAAATTGATTTTTAATTATATTTCATGTTCTTGTCCATAAATTAATCACCATTGCAACTAGTCAGATTCCCTTTTGGTTTTTTATTCTGTAGGTTCAGAGCTTCATGCGAGGATGGTTGTGCAGAAGGAAATGGAAGACCATCGTGCAGGATTACATTTGCTCTCCCCATGCTGAAAGTATGAGGAAGAGAAACCAGATTGTGTTCACCATGGTGGAGGCAGAGTCAGAGTACGTTCACCAGCTCTACATCCTGGTCAACGGCTTTCTCCGGCCCCTGCGTATGGCCGCCAGCTCCAAGAAGCCCCCCATCAGCCACGATGACGTCAGCAGTATTTTTCTCAACAGGTTTGACATTGCATAAATCCAAGAGAAAACCCCCTTTGTATTTCCTACAAGAATTTTACTTAATCTTCAAAAGATCTCAGAACTTCATCTCGATAGTTTATGATAGTAAAATAAGAAAGCTGTTATTTGTATTCCATTGTTATTTTATATCTTTACTTGAATCTTGGCATCTAATGTTCTTAATTTTTTCTTCCCTATTTGACATACATTGTCTTGTCGCGTGGAGATGTGTGTCGGGGAAGATAATCTCTCTCATAAACTGAAGAAAATGGAGTGATTTATGGGTTTTTACATGTTAATTATACACAAGTATTTTAGGAAGAGCAAAAGCTAAGACAGGGCCTGAGAAGCTCTGGTGAATTTATTTGCTCAATACATCTTCAGTTTCCTTACTGCTGAGGATTCATCAATGAAAAATCAGAAAATGCCTGCCTTTATGGAACTTTAATTTTGATGCAGGAAGACAGACAATGAACAGCATTAGTGAAATAGATAGAATATTATATGGCGATTAGAGCTGTGGAGAAAATAAAGAAGGGAAGGGGAGAAGGGGACAAGGGAGTGTTTAGGTGTTTTACTTAGAGTTTTAGCTATTTGTTTTTGGGTAGATAGTACACTCACATGGTTCAAAAGTCAAAAAAAACATGAAAACAACATTTAGCAGTTGCACTCTCACCCTGTCTCTGTCCACCCAATTCCCCCCACTTTTTTTTTTTTTTTTTTTTTGAGACAGAGTCTTGCTCTATCTCCCAGGCTGGAGTGCAGTGGCACCATCTCAGCTCACTGCAAGCTCCGCCTCCCAGGTTCACGCCACTCTCCTGCCTCAGCCTCCTGAGTAGCTGGGACTACAGGTGCCTGCCACCACGCCTGGCTAATTTTTTGTATTTTTAGTAGAGACGGAATTTCACCGTGTTAGCCAGGATAGTCTCGACCTCCTGACCTCATGATCTGCCCGCCTCGGCCTCCCAAAGTGCTGGGATTACAGGTGTGAGCCACCGCGCCCAGCCGCCCCGCCACTTTCTATACATAATATCTGTACTAATTTCTTATCTATCTTTTTAGTGTTTTTCAATTTTGATCTAAGAAACTATGAATATAGAATCTTATTTTCCCTCTTCTTACACAAAGGCAATGTACTTTAACATATAGTTCATTGTTTCACTTAACATTATTTCCTGAAGATCTTTCCATATTGATACCTAAAGAGCATTCTATTAAAGAAAATCACGACATGGTATTACAATCTGTGAATGTACCATAGTTTTTTTATAGCAGGTTTTCAGAAAAGTTTCAAGGATAAGGTGACATTCGAGCAAAGGCTTGAAGTTCCTGGAGGAAGAGTGAGGTAAGCAGAGGGAGCTGTGCGTGCAGGGGCCATGGGGCTTTAACATGCCCGGCAGGTGAGCTTGAGGGCCTGCCCTGCTCAGTGTCAGTGAAGGGAAGAGTCAGGGAGTTATCAAGGTGGGACATGGTACAGCCATTAACTTTTACTCTAAATGAGATGGGGAGACATTGGTCAGGTTTTGAGCAGAGAAGGGGTGTGATGTGACTTCTGACTTTGAAAGTTTCACTCTGGCTTCTCTGCTGAGAGTAGTCTGTAGGGAGATCAATTAGGTGGCTATTTCAATAAACAAAGTGAGAGATGAGACACCTGTTAGGTAGCTATTTCAGTAATCCAAGTAAGAGATGATTATAATAGAGGCAGTGATAAGTAGTTGGATTCTGGGTGTGTTTTTAAGTCAGAGCCAGTAGGTGTCACAGGTGCGACTAGCTGGGGCCAGTGTCACGGAATTTACCAAAACCGTTGTAAAGTAAGGCAGATTTGTTAGAGAATGTGTGAAAACATGTTACAAGGGTGGAATGGGCAGCACAGCAGAGAAGGGGCTGTCTGCAGAGAGGCAGGGACTGGAGGGAAGTTTTATAAGGCCGTGCAAGAGGGGTTAGGTGTGGAAGAGGCCATTCCTTGTGCTAGTGGGTTGTGTTTCTCAGAACAATTGTTCATTCTTCTCCCCTGCCTGGAGTCTTCCCCCACAGGAGGCCCCTTCTTTATTGCTTACATATCCATCAGGACTCAACAGTGGGATTTGCTGATGGGTTTGATGTGGGTTTTAAGAGAAAGCAAAAAGACAGGTAAGATTGCAACATCTTTTGGTCTGGACAACTAGAAGGATGGAGTTACTGTTTACTAAATGGTAAAGACTGAGTGAAGAACAGGCTGAGGGGAAAAGATGAACTGTTTTCTCTTGGATCTGTTGAGCATGAGATGCTATTAGCCATCTAAGTGGAGATGTCAAGTGAGTAGGGATCGGATATTTGTTTGGAGTTCAGAGGAAGATTCTGGGCCGAAGATAGAAATTTGGGAGTCCTCTAGCATACAGATAGTATTTAAAGCTGCTAGTCTGAATGTTATTACCAAGCAAGTGAGTACAGATGGATAAGAAAAGGGGAGCGTGGATATTCCAACATCTAGAGGTCAGGAAGATAAACAGGAGCCAGCAAAGAAGAGTGAAGAGGATCCATTGAGTTGTCAATGAAAACCAGAAGAGTGAGCTGTCCTGGAAACGAAAGCAAGAGGGAACCAACAACAATGCCAAAAAAGTCAAATAAGCAATAACTTAGAATTGACCAAGTTTAACTCCAAGTTTAACAACTCGGAGTTTATTGGTAACTTTGATTAGAGACCAAAGCCTGAATGGAGGCTTAGAGAGAACAGGCGGTGGGGCAGAGGGAAGAGGAATTGAAAAGGGTGGGTATAGAAAACTCTTCTGAGAAGGGCTGCTGTAAAGAGGAGAAGAGAAACAGGGTGGTACCTAGAGGCAAATGAAGAGGGTAAAAGAAGGATGGAGGAGAGAGGGAATTGCTGAGCAGTAAACTTGCAAAGGCGAAAGTGGACAGAATGTGCTGCACAGGTCAGGAGATTGCCATTAGCTGGGAGCATGGCAGGGCAGGAATAGTACATGGACACTTCTGTAGTCAGGAGGCAAGGCCATCCGCTAATGGGGCAGATGGGAGGGAAGTGTCAGAGTTGGAGAAGAGAGAAAGAGGTGTGGAATAGTGATAACTGGGGCAGGGGAGTAAATGGATTCAGGAATGTTGTATTAGTGCTGGGCAGCACTGAGAGCCTGTGTTAGCTTATTAGGCTAGTGGTTGTGACTTTCCAGTGAGATCAGTCAGAATGGTTGCATGTTTTTCTTTAGCCACTTTCAGCTGCATGGATGCAGGTGCAGAGTGGGTGGAGGATTGGGATTAATTAGGATTGGTGTTGTGGCTGCTGTGATGAAGTGAGAAAAGAATAAGGAAGTTGAAGGTGTATACAAGGAAGAGATTATAATAATGAGCCATGGAATCTAAACTGAGGAGAGAAAGTAGTGCTGGTATGAGAGGTTTTTGCCAATAAAAAGGTGGCGGGATCTGGGGATTTAGGTCGTGATGGTGTGAAAGAATTTTGGAGTCAGGGTTCTAAAGGCAGTGAACTGAAAGATTAGGAGTAGTCAGAGAATGTTGTGCTTGAAATTGAGATAGGGAAGGGATGCAGCTATTGACAATGACAAGGTCTAGAGTACAATCAAGGGGGTGTTGACTGAGGTCAATGGAAGACAGGATCTTTGGAGGAAGAGTTCAAGGTCCTGGGAGGCCAGGATATTGAAATGTTGTTTGTGTGCTATTGGAGTCCCCAAGAATTATGACAAGAGTAGTGTTGGAGAAAAGAGCAACCGTAAGCTGAGAGCTCAGATCTCAAGGCATCAGGAAGAGACACTGGTGTGTCTGTAGATGAGTACAGAAAGGAAGGGTGATGAGTGGTAGTCTGATAATGTGAGATTAAAAGCTAGGCTTTCTTTTGTTAAAAGGAAGGAGGGAGATTTCCCCACCTTGCTGGCAATGGCTCCTCTCAAGTGTATGAGACATCCAAAGGAGCCTGGGGGTAGCCCTTGATCCTCAGGCAGTACAGCATTCTGGTGATACTTCAGTCACCAAATGTGCAGTTTCAACAGGTCTGATGGTAGTGGATGGGATTGTGTATACACTATGATAATGAGAGGAACTGGAGAGGGTGGGTATTGAAAACTCTTTTGAGGAGAGCTGCTATAAAGAGGAACAGAGAAACAGGGTGGTACCTAGAGGTAAATAAAGAGGCTGTGTCACATTGGTTTAGGTTGCCTCTGGCTCTGTTTCCACTGGATTGCTTGATCTGAAACAGGAAAGGCCAGGTTTATCATATTGTTTAAATTCAGAGTCAAGATATGCCTCTCTTTGGAAGGTAAAGCCATAAGCTCTTCATATAGACTAGCAATTATTTACCACATCTAGACTTAGATGGAAATTTGAAAAGATTTTTTTTTTTTTTTTTTTTTTTTTGAGGATGCCTTTTGAGACTGGGAGTCTCACTCGTTCCCCAAGGCTGGGAGTTGCCAGTGGCCGGGATCCTCGGCTCACTGGCAAGGCTCGGCCTCCCGGGGTCCACGCCACATTCCTCCCTGGCCTCAAAGCCTCCTGAGTGGCTGGGACCCTTACAGGCGCCCGCCCACCCGCGCCCGGGGCTAATTTTTTTGGTTAATTTTTAGGTAGAGCGGGGTTTCACCGTCGGTTCAATGTCTTCCTTGACCTCGTGTGACCACCCGCCCTCGGCCTCCCAACAGTGCTGGGAATTTACAGGCGTGAAGCCACCGGCGCCCGGCGGAAAAGATATTTTAAAATTTTTTTATTTTAATTTTATGGATACATTTTATGGTTATATAACACATATACATAATATGGAATGGATATGTAATAGCTGTACATATTTATGAGGTATGTTTTATAGTTTGATATAAACATATGATGTATAATGATCAAATCTGGGTAACTGAGATATCCCTCACCTAAAACTTTTATCATTTCTTTTGTGTTGGGAACAGTCTAAATCTTCTAGATATTTTGAAATAAATTATTGTTAACTATAGCTGCCCTATTGTGCTATCAAATAGTAGAAGTCATTCTATCTATCTAACTGTACTGTTGTACCCATTCACCAAACCCTCTCTTCATCCTCCCCTTCCCCACTACCCTTCCTAGCCTCTGGTAACCACCATTCTATTCACTACCTCCATGAGATTAACTTTTTTAGCTTTCAAATATGAGTGAGAACATGTGATATTTGTCTTTCTGTGCCTGGCTTATTTCACTTAACATAATGTGAAGAGGTGTGTTTTTAAAGGTGAGGTTTAAAGAGTTTTATATCATTACTGTTGTTTAACTAGATTCCCTTTACATGCCTTTGAAATTAAGCCCTAGGCAGCTCAATAATTTTGAATTTCAACACAGGTTTATAGTTAAGAAAATGTAATCTTCCTATTTATATACAGAATTGTTTTGTCTGTTTTCTAACCATGCAGGTATCAAAATATGAAGGTAGATGTATCAAGTAGTTTGTGTTCAACACAGGACAGAGAAATCCCTCTCTGAGTGGAGGGAATTCACTGCTTACAGAATCTGTTGGAAAGGCTGGGGGAGTAAAGTCAGGGAGTGGCCCTTAAACTGTTGACTTTCAGAGAACACAGATGTGATCCAGAGGTTAGGAAACCATTGCCACCACCACTGCTGCCACAGATGCCTCTCAGACTCTGGAAGCTGGTTCCCAGAAACTAGAATCCTAAGGCTGGGTGCTGACATTGCCCCAAAGCACTCACATCTCCATGACTGACTTTCAGCAACAGGAAGATGACTCCTACTTCCACCTTCCTTTTCTTTCCAAGTGCATATATTAGTAGAACTGAGTTTACATCCAGAACCATAGCTGCAAGGGAGTCTGAGAAATGTAGTTTTAGTTCTACCCCTCTACACCTAGAAGGAGGATGGAATACAGATTGAATGACTAATCTATAATACCTGCCAAACTAGATTTGGTTGAAATCCTTGAACAACAAAGACTACTTAGTTAAAATTGTTATAAAAGAAAAACAAATTAGAATCTCATGGAACCATTTCTGTTTTATTTCATGGACCATTTGAAATAGTAAGGACTTCTTGATGTCTGTTGTAATGGAACTTGACTAATAACAAGCCAAGGTATCTCACTGAGATGAACAGTTCTGTATTTGATTATGTCACTGTGTTAGTTCAGAAAAGGCTTCAAAGTCTCATTGCAGTAGGTTAATTCCAATGAGGAGAAAGCAAATGATGTTTTGACTTTGGTAATTACCCTTCTTGGCCCTTTTAGGAATTTAGATCCCCAATTCATGCATCATTCTTATTTTAGTATATCTATGTAGGCCTCACTCTTTTCAGAAGATTCTTTTGCATTTCTGTCTTGGGTATCTTGGGAGTAGTTATAGTGGAGTTCTGTCAAAATTTTTGCTCTAGATTTTTTCATCCTCTCTCCTTCTGTCAAAACTCATTTTACTGACAGAGAAACTTTCTCCTGAGTTATCTAGAATCACATATGAAAAGAAAAAAGGGTCATAACTTTAATTTTCTGATTATTGATTGAAGTACTGTGTTCTAATAGAGGAAAGCTCACTTAAAATTGATGAAGAAGGTTATGTGACAATGATTTGGTGCTTTCTGTCCTCTAATATTTGAATGTTGTATCAGGGTTTGCTGAGGCTGTCACAATTGCTTGATAGAGGATAGTATAATCCATGTTATTATTGGATATAGTTTGGAGGCCCTATGGAACATATATATTATGTATACATTAAGGCTTTAAGGACTCAGTGGATTTTAAACAAAATAAACACATTATAGCAACTAAATTATATTATTTTTCCATTTTTTTTAATAGTGAAACAATCATGTTTCTTCATGAAATATTTCATCAAGGACTAAAGGCAAGGATAGCAAACTGGCCCACTTTAATTTTAGGTAAGTGCCTTCTTTAAAGATGTAAGATTTTCTTTTAGAGTGGCCACAATTAGAGTAAAATAGCTCCAATATTATTCAGCCTAAACTGTTTGCATCACCCTGTTGACCTGTGAGCTTCTGTACCCTGGGATTCTGTCTCCTTGCCTTTTGGGTACTTTGGGCCCTGCTTCAGTAGTTACCTTTTGACTCTTTCCCTTGGCCTGTCATAGTTAATTTGGGGCTGGAGTCAAGTGCTGCCTACAAGTGTATTCTACCAGATCATCATTCAGGCATCAGGGTTGCGGCTCCATGCATGTGTGACACCTGGTGCTGGGACCCACTCTTTGCCATTCCGCCCAGTGTAGGTAATTTACCAAGCAACAAGGGAAACAGCCATGTTTACTGTTTCTTTCCAGCTGATCTGTTTGATATTTTGCTCCCCATGCTGAATATTTATCAAGAATTTGTACGTAATCACCAGTACAGCCTGCAAGTTCTCGCCAATTGTAAGCAAAACAGAGATTTTGACAAACTCTTAAAACAGTATGAAGCCAATCCAGCCTGTGAGGGGAGGATGCTGGAGACATTCTTGACCTATCCCATGTTTCAGGTAAGTCACTTGGGATGCATTTTGTAAGTCAGAGGTTCCAGCTCAATTTCACTGATACCTAGAGTGACCAGCGTGAGATGTGTAATGGTGCCCTGGGAGGAATTATGGCACAGATGCATCATCTATTGCTGTCTTGAGCTTGACCCTGAGATAAACAAATACTGTGCCACACATTCTCTGTGTCTCATGGATATAAGAAAACCAGGCATTTTTGAAGCAAAGAATTCAAGAATGATTTTTTGAAACGCTGCACAATTTTCTCTTTACAGAAAGATTCCACACAGACCTCTTTCATGGAGTCTCCTCCTCCAGCATGTTTAAAAATATTATTTGGTTTACAGAAATAGGATTCTGTGCAAATGTTCCAGTTTATGCTAGTTGCATAAAAGATTCTTGGGGATGGAGTGGCTGCTGGGAAGGTTTCTGTTTTCCGGCCCATCCTCCCTTCCTGTCGCGGTTGCTGTTGAGTCTCCCTTGGCTGGAGCTCTGGAGAACAAAAGGAGGACCTCCCTGGTCACAGAGGCTGTGGAGACTTAGGAAACATAAGGCACGGGTGGGACCTGAGGACTCTTGGCAACTAGTCAGGTGGCTGCAGGGGCTCCCCTTTTGGGACTAGAGCAACCCAAGGGGTCAAGAACAGTTGCATTCTTTCCTGGATCTAGGGCTTTACTGTTAAGAGCCCGGAAGTGAGAACCAGGGAGGCCAAAATGTGCATTGAATCTCCTGTTCTTTTGAAAAGTGTCAATTCTGTTCTTTTGGAAGAGCATTGAGTGTTCCCATTGTGGAATTTAGGTGGCTTCTGGCCAGGCCTCCAAATTATCATGTGGTAAACCGATTCTACTAATCATGTGTGTTATGGTTAGTGTGGAGCACTTTGTCCTCCTGAGCAGGCATCTCTGACCCTGGCTAATCCTTTCACAGCCTCACAAAGAAATGTGGCTGTGGTGCACAATTGTTTGCCTTGACGTTTGTCAGTCCCGCTCGAAATCCTGGAAGTTGCTGTAGAAGTTTAGTCAGATTTTTAACCCAAAGGATGCATTTAAAACCACTTAAGTATAGTGAAACTTTATAGGGTTTTGTTTTGTTTTCCTTTGGAACTGAATTGTTTGAACTCTTTGCCCCTCTGAGGAAATATTTCACAAGAAAGATTTCAGACTTTAAAAAAAACGATCTACATAATTGGAATTTAAGATTTTATTTACAATGAAACATCTTATATAGTATAACATTCTTCTGAGATTCTATGTGAATTTTTGACAATTATCTCTAGGTTATGATTCAGTACCCCAAGTTGTATCTGTTCAGTAACCCCAAGTCAGTTGCATATACAAAGGTAGAGTCGTGAAGACACATGGGGCATTCAGAGAAGAACCAGCTCCCTACCTGACAGCCCCCTGATGTCTTTCTTCATGCTATTTAATTCCCTCTTGGTGTGATTTTTTCAGTATTTTGAAATGGAAGAACTACACTTTTCGCTGTAGATGAGGTGTCCAAATACAGCAAATGTAGGGCCTTGGAAAGGTCTTTGGATTTCTTTAAAATGCTGAGATACTTGCCCACCACCCTGCCCTTCCTCTCCTGAAGACTAAGCCTGGTAACAATGACTGAGCATTTTGATTGACCCCAGGGGATTTTTATAATGTCATAAAAAGAACATTGGACTGGGAATCTTTAGGAGACCTGATGTATCACTCATAGCATTGCGGGAAATAATTGAACCAAACTAAATAGCTATTTTGTAATCTGTAAATTGAGGCAGCTGAGCTCTAGTTACCTCCAGACTCTAACTGTCTGACGTGGTGATCCTAGGGTGACTACACTGGTTCTGATGTTTTGGGCTGGGTAACTATGTGGTGTTACAAGGAGCTTGGTGGTAGTCTAGGAGCCCCCTCCCCAAGGATGTGGTAACTTCAAACCTTGGAATGTTGGGTCAGATATTGAGGCTTTCTGGCTTTTGCCAGACAAGTCTAACTAGAGCTCTGGAAGAAGCCTCAAAGAATTTAGCCAGAATTGTCCAACTGCAAAAAATGATCAAACTGAAAGAACATGGAATTGTCCTTGTTTGCTTCCCCGTAAGTATTTTGAATAGACCAGGAGACGTCATTAGAGTTCTCTGCCCAAGGCCCTCATGCTCCTTGGTGTCTCCCTTCTGTCTTCTTTACTTGATGCCTCACTCTTCTGCCTTCTCTCCAGAAATAACCCTAGAAAACACCTGGGGGAAATTGCCTTTTGTAGAAGCTGAAGCTGAGAGGTTTTTCCTTACTAAGCTCACTCTCTCCTTCTTGTTCCCTTGTGGTTCTTTCACTAATAAAGTGAAATAGTCATGAAGGTGTTTGAATCCCTTGGAGGGTCCGGTTGTATCTGCTTCTCTCTGTATTAGCAGTGGTACTTCTCCACGTCTGCCTTGCTCCCTTGTAAGGCTGGACACCTCAGGATGAGGCTAGGGTTCTCACTTTTTTGTTGTTGTTGGAAGCCAACAATGGAAGAGGTGACCCTAGTTTATACTGCCAAGAGACCTCTGTCCAGACTTTCTTGAGCCCAGATATGGAGGCAGAAGTTAGTGTAGGGGCAGAGAGAGGAGGAGAGGCAATTGGAAGCCTTTAGCTTGTATGTGTAGAAGAGGAGAGAAGGTGATTGTCTTCCTCCTTCTGGGCCCTTTTTTGAGTTAGTCAGTTGCTGCTGTTATCGAGCTATGTTGAACTGTGGAAACATGCAGAAATTGTAGAATTTGGGTGATGCAGTAAAATTATCCCCAGTTGAACTATCACAACAGTAAGTCCAGGTATTGCCAAGAAATTTGTTATGGAAAATAATGTTGTCATTAACATAATTTTTATTTATTAAAGACAGTGGCTTGGCTGGTACCACTTAAATTGGCTTCAGCTGCTCATGTATTTATTTGGATATGTATGTGTTGAAAGTCCATTGGTAAGCCGATCGTGAAATCTGTTCCTGACAAGAACAACAGTGTTAGATGTTCTCCAGAAAGTAGCTACTTGCTATTCTATCCACTTATTTACTGTAATTGGAGAGCAAGCTAATTAATGTCTATAAAGTGACAAGTATTTGTTCCATAATTGAAAGCAGAATTATGATTCATTTAGACAGTTCCTATGACTCTTGGTTTTGGAGGAAGAGATTTATAATCAGCTCTTGAAGATACGAATGAACCCTTTGGAGAGCTGACCACTTCTCTGCAGAACTTAGTTTGTCTGGTTTTTGGCAGTTTCAGTGCTTGTTTCTTCTTTCACCATAAAGTGGAAAGGGCCAGAGACTGAATTCAAATCCATCTACCTGAATCTTAGCCAGGGAGCACTTTAAAAGAAATTTAAGTAATGAGGAAGGATCATGAGAGTATTGACCAAACTCAGTTTTGTGGATTTTCAGTGCATTATAAGTACTCAAGCTTTCCTACATCTGTCCCCTTCACTATGAAAAATTGAGGACATTAGCTATTGATTGCCTTGATTTTCTTGTGGAACTACTAATTAGAGGCAAACTTTTATCAGTCCTGCAATTATGCCAACGAAAAGGATATTTGAAAGCACTCTTATCCCAGAAGTCTTCATCAAGTGGGACAACCCTAAGGGCTGTATTAGTGAGAAATTCATGGCAGAAGGAGCAGAAAATCTCCTCCATGTATCCTACGAAGGGAGGGTTCTCCTGTGTCCCAGCCTCCCACGATGAAGGGGGCCTATTTGTGCTTCCTGAAACCTTAATTTGATGCCATTCCTTAGGGCACGATCCCAGAGCTGAAGTTCAATGTCTGTGCTAATGGTGGCTGTGTCTATGCATAGTGTGTAAATGGAGACACTCAATAAATATTGGTAAGCAGCCCAGTGAAGGCCACCACTTGCACAAGAGCCAAAGCAGATCCCTAGGTAAGGCCACTGACCCTTCAGGACAGAATGGAAGAAACCGCACACAGGGCCCTGGAAAGCCGTTTTAGTTTCTTCATTCTTAAAGGTCCTTCCAAGTGCTAAGTGAGACCTCAGTCCCCACAGACGAGAGCTCCCAGGGTGAGCTCTGAGAGAAGGCAGTGCACTGGTCAGAGCTGGGCTTATAGTTGACACTGCCCTTTACTGTGAGGCTACCAATGGGGCAAGTTTGGGCAAGTTACCAAACTTCTTCCCACTTTAGTTCTCTATCTGTAAAATCCTAAAACTTCTTCCCATTTTAGTTCTCTGTCTATAAGATGGAAACATAATCCTTATGATGTTGGAGGACTAGACACATTGGCAAAGCCTGGAGCACCCAGTCTGACCCCCCAGTGGGTAGTGTTGTGGTAGATGTTCATACATGTTATTGTTCAAATTAAGCCCCCAATAAATATGTTGTATCACTACAAATTAAGTTCAATCTCTACCATGGTTTATTAAGATCTTCCTCTGGTTGGTGGAGTTTCTGTCTTTGACAGAATTCAGATAGTCTGTTAATAAACAAAAGTACAAATAAATAACCTAATTAAACAATAATTTTTACTGCAAGGAGGTGAATTGAGATGAATTAGGAACAGAAAGTAATAAAGGTGAACATGTCTTCTCTCAAGTTTTAATTCTTAGAATAGTGCAGTGGGATTGTTGATTTAAAAACATTGCAAATGGACTCATATATCTAAAACACAGATTCAAGTGACTTGATGATAGCTGTGTGTTTCCCTCTGAACCAGTTTTCAAAAACTATGATTCAAAAGTATATGATTATGTAAAAAAAAATTAAACAACCATCTCTTTGTACCATAACACTTCAATAATTTCCACCTTTCCATGTATTCTTGGTGAAGTCTTTTTTTGGTGTGAATGAAGTGTGAAGTGTAGTACATTTTATTTGTATTTCTTTTTTTAAAAAATGTGTAGAAGAGTCCAAAGTGGGAGAGTAGAGACAAGCTGCTAGAAGCAATGATGGCCCTGCAGAGCATGTGCCCTGCACCCACCCTGACGTCTTGCTCACACTGGCCTCTCTTTGCATCTAGATCCCCAGATATATCATCACACTCCATGAGCTCCTCGCTCACACACCCCATGAGCATGTGGAAAGGAAAAGCCTGGAGTTTGCCAAATCAAAGCTAGAGGAACTGTCCAGGTACGCCAAGAACTTATAATAAAGGGTTGGGAGAGGAAAGCAGCAAGTTAGTCTCTTGCGGAAACCTCCTGTATATGTTCCAAGGAACAAGAAGCAGAACAAATCCAGCTTCTCAGATTCACCTCAAAGTTAAATACTAGCTTGTGAGGCGATACTGAATCATCATTCACATTCATTTGAACCAAGAAAAATACATATCTTGGAAAATGTTCTTATAGCATGTGAATTTATGTAATTCAGATTAGGTGTATTTTGGTTTAAGTTTGGAAATGTTCATGTTTCTTTCAGCATTAAAAAAAAAAAAATGATAGCCAGGTGTGGTGGCATGCACCTGTAGTCCCAGCTACTCGGGAGGCTTAGACAAGGGTGCAAGGGGTGATGATTACTTGAGCCCAGGAGTTTGAGACCAGCCTGGGCAACATAGCGAGACCCTGTCTCAACAACAAAAGACTCTCAGTTGCATTTTGTATTCATATTTGGCAAGAATTTAGAGAAGGTACAGTTTGCATTTCTCAGTGACTTTTCATTGTTACAAGCACTTATTTATGTTTGTGTTACTTTAGCTTATATGGGATAAATGGTCTAAAGGTCTCTTATTTAGACTGCCTCCAAGAAATGACCCCCTAATTTCAATGACGGGATCTGGCCACAAAATGACATGTTGCTTTCCTGTTGCACTTAGAAGCAGACATGCCCAGGATGCTGGTTATTGCTGACCCATTTACTGTTTAGAATCATGAGGCACATTGGTGTTGCTTTGGGTTGTGGCCTGTTGAAGCCTGGAAAGATCCAGTCTATTTCCCCCAAAGCCCCGGTTCAGTCAATACGAGCTTGAAACCGAGCTTCTCAGATGGAGCTCTTCTTTGCCTACATGCTAGGGCAACAGAAAATCTCTTACTGTGATCCTGTCTGTGTTGTGTCACAGAGTAATGCACGATGAAGTCAGCGACACTGAAAACATAAGGAAAAACCTTGCCATCGAAAGAATGATCGTGGAGGGCTGTGACATCTTGCTGGACACCAGCCAAACGTTCATCCGCCAAGGTAAGTCCTTGTGAAATGGACCCGCGACCGGATGCGCTGTGCGGCTGTCACATGATCTCGGCGCACCCCGGAAGGCGTTCGGAGCAGGCGTGACGGGTGCGGTGCCCGCAGGACCCCCCGTCCACGGCCTTCGCCGAGGCGGTGGTTGAAGCCCACCTTTGTGCTGTTTCTTTTCAGGGACCATGAAAAACAGCAACACAATCATAGTAAAGCACGAGTGGGGCAGGCAGTTACATTCTGACTGGACGCTCCTCCTCAGCGGCCCGGACATTCTCTGCAGCTCCAAGGAGGACCGGTCGGCCTGGCCCACGGCCGTGGCAGTGCCAAGTGCTGACGATACCCAGGCCAAGGCTCAGGAGAAACTTGCGTTACTCAAAGCCCTTTCACATAAGACTGGGGACCATGTCCGAAGTGAAAACAGCTGTCTCTTGTTCCCATTTTTCATCAGCACTTCCGGATCCGCCCCACACGATATAATTTGAATTCAACTGGTAACTCCCGTTGCCAGATGAAATGTCTCTGATGGACCCTTGCCCCGCTTTGGTAATGCAGGAGCTGTCGTGTTTGCGAAGTGTGCTTTGGGGGCATCACTCGATAAATTAAGCTTTTGAAGAGTTGAAGATATTTGTGCCGGAAACTGTGGAGAAGCAACAGCCTGACAGTGCATATTTCTCCTCGGCTGTTATTTCAAAATGCAAGACGTAAACCACATCCCAAGTTATTTTTTTAGTGCTTAGGTCCTCTGGGGGAGGGGAGAATGCCTTAGGCAGTTGATTTGAGACAATATATTGCACAGATTTATAATTTTGAATTTGGTGAGAAGTGGAACATAAATTTGGAACTCAATCGTTAATGTAGTTTCTGTTTATAATGTGCCAATATCATCTGAAGATATTTGTGTTGCCATTGCCTACCATAATGTACTGCTTAAAATCTCTTTTTACCTCCTCAAGAACAAGACAATGTTTGTGCACATTAATTTTTGCACAGACTACTTTAAAAGTTTAATGCATGCCATTCTATTTTCCATTATTTATTTACAAGGAGAAACCACATATATGTTAAAGTTTGGGAGTATATTTTAGGAAATTATTCCTTTTCTCATTTTTGGCTTTAGATATTCTTTTTCCTTTAAATAAGGGTGGAATACAATGCTAGCAACATCAGGCCCTTGTAATGCCTCCTCTATTCCTCTGCACAGACTGTGTCCCCACATTGGCTTCCTGCCTGCCAGCCTCTGTGCCTTTACCTGTGCTGTCCCCAGCCTGGGGGCTGGGAATGTCCTTATCCATCTCTTTTGTGCCTGTTGAAAGTCTGCTTGTCCCACCAGGCTCAGATCAGATACCTCGAGGGAGCCTTTTATAATTTCCTCTTCTTCCTCCTTCCCTCTCCTCCCTCCTCCCCTCTCCTCCAGTTAGAATGGATTTCCCTTCCGCTTATTTCCAAGGCACTTTACCCTGGTGCATGTATTTCATCCTCTTGTGTAGAGGTACTTACTTGTGTGCCTCTCTGTCCTGGTTACTGTCAACTCTGAAGGGCAGCGCTTAGGAATTCTCTCTGCCTTGCCTTGTCTAGTATGATGCTTTCTATTACAGGTATCTGGAAATGGGCATTGAATTAAATTATTTATTGAATTGCAATTATGACTGTAAAGTGTTTTATGTTGTATTTTTCTTGTATTGGAGTTCGCTGAAAATGTCTACTAATTGACTTGTGCTTGATAGTATGTGAGAATGGAGACAAAAGTTTCTATAGCGTACAATTTCTTAAAGGATATTTGATTGGGAAGTATTATTATCCATAAACATTTACTATATTGCTAAAAAAATGTAAACTTTTTTAGGTCCAAGCTTGAAAAAACCTTCAATAATGAAAAATGCTGGAAGGTCAAATATTGAATGTCATTTTTTTTTCATTGCACTTGGAGAGAAAACAATCATGGACAATTTCTCCCTTTATTCATGCCCATATGTTATTAATTCCTTGTTATGTACCACATGTTTAAGGCACTTCGGTCAGCTATGAATGTTTCTGGTATTATTGTGTTGATGTCAATATAAGGATTTGCCTTTTAGCAGTATTTTTCTGCATGTGTGCTTTGGTTAGTTGTTTAAGAGTTATACAGTAAAGGCGGGGGCGGGGGGCGCGGAGCAAGATGGCCGAATAGGAACAGCTCCAGTCCTCAACTCCCAGCACGAGCGACACAGAAGACCGGTGATTTCTGCATTTTCAACTGAGGTACTGGGGTCATCTCACTGGGGCGTGCCGGACAATGGGTGCTGGTCAGCTGCTGCAGCCGGACCAGCGAGAGCTGAAGCAGGGCGAGGCATCGCCTCACCTGGGAAGCGCAAGGGGGAAGGGAATCCCTGTTCCTAGCCAGGGGAACTGAGACACACAACACCTGGAAAATTGGGTAACTCCCACCCCAATACTGCGCTTTAAGCAAACTGGCACACCAGGAGAATATATCCCACACCTGGCCGGGAGGTCCCACGCCCAGGGAGCCTCCCTCATTGCTAACACAGCAGTCTGCCGCGATCTAACCGCAAGGCAGCAGCGAGGCTGGGGGAGGGGCGCCCGCCATTGCTGAGGCTTAAGTAGGTAAACAAAGCCGCTGGGAAGCTCGAACTGGGTGGAGCTCACAGCAGCTCAAGGAAG
>NW_016805021.1:2499087-2539130 GCF_001698545.2 Rhinopithecus bieti
AAATAAATAAATAAATAAATAAATAAAAATAAAGGAGCAGCTTTGTGCCGAAAAACAAAAACAACAACACAACAACAAAAAAGAGTTATACAGTAAAGCTGGTTTCTAAAATTCAGACCTTAATCTGAAATTAGGAAGTAATACAATCACAGACAATTTGGAAAGTTTGCATTGTTTTGCTTTGGTTACTCCTATTATCACTTTACGTAACACCCTTAACGACTTTAAGACCCATTGAGGTGTTTTAAAATTATTATTTAAAAAAATTTTGAAAGATTCTTATTTTCTATGAAATGGTCTACAATTTATCTCTAAAGGTGTGCTAATATTTGTGTTAATTACTTTTAGGGTTGATATGTGGTCTATTTCTGTGTGTGTGTGTGTGCCCATGTGTGCATGAGGTTTCCACCTTGTGTGAATTTTTATTCATAAGAACTAGAAAAAATACGTCATCCAGATCATCTGAAAGGTCACCTTAGAATAAGGGCATCAGCAACTCTTGAATGTTTTCTGATGGGGATTTAGTGATTGAAATAATGAAAGTTTTATTGTAAATGGTTTCTAATTATTAGTCTGATGGATAGGATACAGAAGACTATATTATAGTAATGGGCTGATATTGTCATTGTTTTCTAAAATCTATTAACAGTTTGTTGAATAAATGTGTGAGTGTCTGAGGCAATGATAGGAAAACAGTCTAACTGCATCACTGGAGGTCAAAACTTGTCTCCCCTGCTTTCTTGCTGTGTGATATTGGGCAATTTACTTAACTTCTCTCTGCCTCAGTTTCTTCTCCTTAAATTGGAGTTAATAGTAGTAGCTATCTTTTAGGATTGTTTTAAAAATGAGCTAATGCTCACAAAAGCACCTAGACTAGGACCTGCAAGATTATGATAAACTTTAAAAGCCAAGATCCAAATTTTGGAATGACTTCCTATTTTCAATAACATGAAATATACATGAATATTTAGTAGAAGATAAAGGCACTCTAAGTTGACATTTTGTATAAAATCTATTATGCATTGTGAACAGTGTTTTGTGGAAATGTAAATCAGGAAAATGAAATATAGGTGACTGAATACAGGACTAAGTGCCTTGAGAATAAGACATGGACATTTCTGGTATTTTAATCATTCCTAGACTCTAAGGCATGTGCTTTCAATGTACCAGTGTTCTCTGAAATTGTAACTTGGGGTCTAGAGACAGTTATATCTTCTCAAATTCCTAACCCAATAAGCTGGAAATGGCTCTTCATTCTTTTTCATTACTCAGTAGAATTCAGAATAAGGGCATAGTCTTGAATGCCATTCTGTGGGAATGAAGTGATTGAAATAACAGAAATTTTGTTGGAAGTTGACCCCAATTATTAGACAGACTGATGACCAGGATGCAAAGAATCATGCTATAGCAATGATCTGATGAATCACTAAATGAATACTAAGTATTTCTCTAATTTGTATTAGCTAGCGAGGAATCCTTTCTTCATATCTCATAGCTATGTTGAAACATCATGTCAAATGCAAGAGAAAATGTGAAAAAATCCACTTAAAATGCTTTTTCCAAATATGATTATTTCACAAACCATAGTGTTGCAATTTCTTACTTTTAATTTAGGTGTGTACATTTCTGTATGTACCTAATGTACACAGTCTCCTATGTCTCCCTCCTACTTGGATATGAGGTAAACAATTATAGATTAAGCATATTAGTGTATGGTTGCCAAGGAAACTTTTTTTTTTTTGTCTCACAGCCGAAATCCACAGTAATTGCTAATATATGAGCTAACAGTATATTCTCTAATTTCTTTCTAAATTGTATTTATTTTTATGTACTCTATAATTTCTGACATAGAAAATCATTAAATTGCTAGAAGCATTTACTAACGAACACATTATTATTGAGTTTTCACAACTTGCTTATAGCCTTTCTGAAAATGACTCCCAAACCTATTTGTCCACCAAGCTTATTTGTCGAAGCCTTAGTCTTTCACTGAGCCGTAACTCATGGACCTGATGACTCATGGCGCCCATGGCAGAGCTAGAACTTACTCTCTTCCCATCTGTCTTCTTTCTGAGTCTTATATTTTATGTGGCCGAATCCCCTGGCTACATCACTCACTTCTCACTTAGGCATGACCTTAGGCAATCTGCTTAGTCTCAGACCTGTTTTTCCATCTGTGAAATGGGAGGCATTGAACCACATCCTCTGCAAGGCCTCTGGCTGTGATTGCATCCTGAGCCCCATGAGCAGAGCCTTCTGCTGCTATGACTTGCTCATAGACTTCCCTAACTTCTGCCTCCTGCTTTCCCCTGCCTCCAGTACTTTATGTCATTCCTTGCTGCCTGGGCTACCAGCCAGTTTGTTCCCACCCACCTCATCTCCTTCATTCACTCTCCTCTTGCCCATCCCTTTGTGGGAGTCAAGCCGTCTCCTGGCCCATTGTTCCCCAGTCCCACACCCTCACCCAGGACTGCTTCCTTGCTATTCTTTAGGCCCAGAATAGCTGCCTACTCTGTGTCTGTCAAGCATCCCACTGCAGCAGTCACCAAAATAGACAGTGTGAGATCCAGGCGTGGAAACTTGGGTCTCTTGCCACCCTGTACACCTTTCAATCTCTGTTAAAAAGTAGATGCAATTTGCAACATTCATATGTTAATATGAACATTTTGTGACTCACAATCATAGTTTTACCAACTTATGTATA
This sequence comes from Rhinopithecus bieti, assembly GCF_001698545.2. Classification (NCBI taxonomy): domain Eukaryota; kingdom Metazoa; phylum Chordata; class Mammalia; order Primates; family Cercopithecidae; genus Rhinopithecus; species Rhinopithecus bieti. The sequence goes on from NW_016805021.1 coordinate 2,501,792, forward strand.
TATATTATTTATATGAAGAACTTTAGTGGTGTTTTTCTGCTTATTGAAATAATTTGTGCTCATTAAAAAAATCAGGAAACTAGAAAAATGTATGAAGAGGAAAATAAGGTTGTTTACAATCTCATCTCTTAGTGATGACTGCTGTTAATGTCAAGGGTTGGATATGCACTTAATGATTCTTCTGAGGGTAATATGAGCCTGCGTAAGGCTGCATTTGGGGTAGGTGGTAGGTTAAATAAATGTAAGAAATATGATTATCTCAGGGCACTTCAGAAGTCAGAATCAAGAAGTTTGCAAGAATCTTTGTTAGTACTTTTTGGTTTGATATTTAACTTAGATTGGAATTTTATTTTTGGGGTAGGGGGAGGTCACTATGAGGGTGAAATCTAGAAATAATCAAAGGCAATGTTGGTATTATAAAGTCTGTGTATAGCTTCTCACATTAAATGGAAGGTAGTTTTGCTCATAGGAGTATACTGGGTATAGATTCTATGTGGTTTATTTTCTGTTTAAATTTTACAAATAATTTTTATCATACATAATTTAAATGTAACTTGAAATAGGTGTCCTTTAAAAATAGTTCTTAGCTAAATTTCCCTGAATTATATAATTTATATATTTTATAATATACATGTATATTCTATTTTTAAAATACAAGGTAAACTATATTAATATGCTATTTATCTACCTTCTGTGCTTCAGGAAGAATGCATTGCATTTGCTTTTTGTTATGTTATTATATTACTATTACTCTATATAATTATGTAATATGTATGTTATTATTAAACACATAAATTGATTGGATCAGATCACTAAGGACAGATGGCAGAAGTGCCTCATTCTTTGAATTCAATTTTGCCTTCTTTCAAACTTATTTTACAGTTTATAGATGAAGAATCAAGTCTGAAGTGTTTCACAAAAATATTAGGAACAGTTCAGCCCTTAAAATACAATGCATTGTTTCTTCTGCTCAGACTGGAAGAGAGTTACTTGTTCTGATGATGTGTCACATAAAATCAATCCCTGGTATTTTGGGAAACAAGTCTTAGTGTTTATTGCCATGGACATGGTCCTCACTTGACAGAATTTTAATTGCTGTGTATTCTTCATTTTTGTAATCGCCAGGTTCTCTTATTCAAGTACCTTCCGTTGAGAGGGGGAAGCTTAGTAAAGTTCGCCTGGGTTCGTTGTCTTTGAAAAAGGAAGGAGAGAGACAATGCTTCTTATTTACAAAACACTTTTTAATATGCACAAGAAGTTCAGGAGGGAAGCTGCATCTGCTCAAGGTACTGGTTTTCCATAACTGTTCCACTGATCTTCCAAGCACTTACAAGGTATTGAAGTTAACTCACTTGTGACTTTCCCTTGCTTGGTATTATCATAAAACAGATTGTCATGATTGCATAACGAGTGAGGTAATGTGCAGTTACCAACTCTGCCATTTAATTCGTTTTCATTTGAATTCAGAGTAATAGAAATGTATTTTAAGTATGCATCACCATGAAGAAATACAATTTAAATCACAACCTGGACAAAATGATATACTATACTGTATCTGTATAGTCATATACAAAGTTATATACTAGTTGACAACTACTGAGCTACAAAAATCTTGTCAAATTGCTACAATATACCAATGCAATATTTGCTAAATACTATTTTATCTTGCTCTGTATTAGGAGTCAGCCAACTATGGCCCATGGCTTAGAGCCTGTTTTTGTTAATAAAATTTTTTGTTTTGTTTTGTTTTGTTGAGATAGGGTCTCACTCTGTTGCCCAGGCTGGAGTGCAGTGGCATGATCATAGCTCACTGCAGCCTCGAACTCCTAGGCTCAAGCAGTCCTCCTGCCTCAGCTTCCTAAGCTGCTGGGACTACAGACATGTACTGCCATGCCCATCTTTGAAAAAATTTTTGTAGAGACAATGTCTTGCTATGTTGCTGTGACTCCTGGCGTCAAGTGATCCTCCTGCCTTGGCCTCCCAAAGTGCTAGAATTACAAGTGTGAGCCACTGTGCCTGGCCTGTTAATAAAGTTTTATTGGAACACAGCCACGCTCATGTCTTTGTGTCTGTGACTGCTTTTATGCTAAAGTGGCAGATCTGAGTAGTTGTGACAGAGATCATATGACTTGCAGAGCCTAAAATATTTACTGTCTGACCCGTTACGGAAAAAGTTTGCCTATCTATACCCTTTTTTATTATTGCTTACAAATATTATTCAACACCATGATGACAGCTTTCTACTGCTTCAGCCGCTTCCTAGTTGGTGAGTTCAACCCTTTGCTAAGCTGCATTACTCTCTAAAGCCACTGTGGTGCCATCTAAGTCCCCCATCAGCCGACTTGCTAAATTGTATAAACAACTGAGTGGGAGTGGGTTGAAAAGGAAGAATTTTACTGAAGTTAAATGAGTTCACTTCCTTTTGCACATCTAAGCTTAATTTTGGACTCTATGAAAAATTATTTATGATGCAGAATTGCTATGTTTTCTTCTATGGCAACTTGAATATAGTGTTTACAAATCAGAGCTTCCCAATCTACACAAGACCTTCAGCGTCTTAATGAAAAATTGGTTTGTTTCCAGACAGGTGGGGTTCTGTCTCTAATAGACTGCACATTGATTGAGGAGCCAGATGCAAGCGATGATGACTGTAAGTCACGTTTGATCACTTAGGATTCTATTAGAATTAGAGGTGGGAGAGAGTCTGAGGACAAACTCCCTAAAGTCATTTATATATGAACCATTTAGCCCATGAGCCTTGTTAAACCATCTTTGGGAATTCACATTTTACTGAATTTGTTTTGTGATAGTGACTATTAAGTGGCAGATAGAAAAGAAAGGAGTTGAATTAGAGTGTTGGAATTCTATAAATCGTGGGAATTAAAAAAAAAAACAAACCATGAAATCAGAAGGAAACCAGGATTGTAGTCTCAAGTAACCTACTGACCTCAGCTTCTTCATCTGCTTATGAGCTTAATAAAGCCCTCTTCTTGCCTGAGAAGTACGATATTGCTGAAATGAGAGTCCCGATTTGAGTGCAAATGGACTGTATAAATTAAATGATGTGAAGGCAGTTATCACTCTTTTTTTTTTTTTTTTTTTTTTTTTTTTTTTTTCTCTTAATTTTTTGTCTTAGGGGGGTTCAAGCTAAAGGTTCTGGGCAAGTGTTTGGGCACCTGGATTTTAAAATAGTGGTGGAGCCTCCCGACGCTGCCGCCTTCACTGTTGTCTTGTTAGCGCCCTCACGCCAGGAGAAAGCTGCCTGGATGAGTGACATCAGTCAGGTAAGCAAGTGGCTTTTGCCAAATTTTTGTTTTTTAAATTTCACAACTTAAACTTTTGGAGATAATTTTTGGAGGTTTTTTATTTTATTAAAAAATTACACTCAGTTGCTATGGTCACTGCCGTAATCACTATGTAAGCTGTGATCATTATCATTACATAATCACTATGTAAGCTGTGATCATTATCATTGTTGTTGTTGTTTGTTCTTCTTCTTAAGGTTAAAATTTGCCTGAAATGTAGTCATTGGATTTTAGTTCCTGGACATTTTACACCAGCTGCAAATGTAATCAATTGTGTTGAACAGTATTGTTATACTAATTTATAGTAATAAATTCTCTAATGGCTCCACTCGATATTTTGCTTATTTGTTTCTGAAGTAGAATGATGGTGAAAGATACAAAAAGAGCCAACAAGGGCTATGGCAGGAAATCATGAATTAAAGAATCAAAAGAGACACTGTCTCTAGTATGAAACCTGAAAATGAGCTCCTGTGTTTTATATATTAAAAAATTAGGGAACAGAATTGTTTACCTTTCCTTGATCAGCAGCACCCAGTTAGGGAATTGCTCCATTTATTTAGGAAATAATATGATTTAGAATATGTCAAAACTAGGCATGATTGAACTTGGGCATTCTTATTCAAGCTCCATATGAATTTTGGCTTTGAAGGGGGAAAGTGTTGCTATGTAAGAAAAATATTTTTTAAGGACTTGATAATTATTTTCAAAGTTGTTAACTCAAAGAAACCCGGGCACATGGAAAAGATATATATTGTAGTTTTCATACTTTTTTTGGGAAGAGCTCATAGTAATTTATATGTAAGACTTAAGTGGAAACATGAATTCTATCATAGTTCTTCAGAGTTAGTTCTTTTTTTTTTTTGAGTGACTGAAAATTGAGGTGAAATAGAAAATGAATGTCAATAGTAATCACTTTTATTTGTCAAAGAAGTTTTACAGACTTAATCTCATTTGACGCTTACAATAGTATTCTGAAGGTAAGCAGAGAGAAATAAGTTTAGTCCCATTTCACAGGTGAGAAAACTGAGGTCTGCAAATTTAAGCATTTGTCACAAGCTGCTCAGCTACACTGAGTCAGAATGTAAACCTAATCTGGGTCTTAGCACTCTAAACATCCTCCACAAGAGTGCCTTATGCTGGACTTTTACTTATATACCCTCAGGATGGCTTTGATGGCAAATAAATAGCTAGAAGAGAAGCCATTTCTTTTCTGCCTGACAAGGAAATGAAAATATGGGATCTTCCATTTTTGTGGAATTGCATCCTTGTGGTGATTTATTCATACTTTCATTAGTTCTGTGCTATATCAATTAATAGCATATTAAGTTTCTCCCTATTTGTACCACATCTCTTACTTTATGAAACTCTGAATCATTCACTGACTCTACGAACATTTATTGAGGAATCACCATGTGGTGTCAGGTATTGTGCAGGTACCAGGAATACAACCGTGGTTCTTGCTCTTAGGGAGAATAGGCAGGCTCATAGGGAGCAAAAGGAAGGAAACAGCTAAATGCAACAAAATTGTGTGCGTGTTATGAAGCCAAGATGTGTAGGAAGAATGGGGAGAATAGGAGTAAGCAAAGGTGTTTTTCCACCTGCTTCTACCTTCTACCTTCTACCTTATGATATAATTGGGGTCCCTAAAATACAGACTTGATGGAAGCTCAGGTGACCTTCCTTAGCGTGACTGGGGAGGCATTGTTAAGAGAGAAAGACGCTTGGAGTGTGTGGATGATTCTGTGCCTGGGCCTTTAAAGAAAGGCACCCAGTGCTTTGCCTGTCACTAGCAAAGGTCTAAGTGAGTCTTTCTATACAGAACTATACAACTTCCTCCTTATTTCTCCAAGATGCTATGGCTATTATGCTGCTTAGCAAAAAAAATTGTATTAGATTATATCTTCAATGGAAGGAGGCTAACCAAAAGTTCTATCTTTTTTTTTTTTTTTTTGAGATGGAGTCTCTCTCTGTCGCCCAATCTGAAGTGCAGTGGTGCCATCTTGGCTAACTGCAAACTCCACCTCTCCCAGCTTCAACTGATTCTCCTGCCTCAGCTTCCCAAGTAGCTGGGATTACAGGTGTGCACAACCACACCCAGCTAATTTTGTATTTTTAGTAGAGACGGGGGTTTCACCGTGTTGGCCAGGGTGGTCTCAAACTTCTGATCTCAGGTGATCCGCCTGCCTTGGCCTCCCAAAGTGCTGGGATTACAGGCGTGAGCCACTGTGCCCGGCCAAGTTATATCTTTTTTAGTGATGGGGATACCATCACACGAAATGACTATGGCCAACAGAGTCTTGGCATTGTGTGGCTTTGACACTTGTGGTTTCATTCATTCAACAAATATATTTATGCAGTGGTATATGCCTGGCGCTGTTCTAGAGATTTTTGACATATCATGAAGAAAAGAGACAACTGCAACCAAATTTTTTCTTTTTCTTTTTTTTTTTAGAGACAGGGTTTCACCATGTTGACCAACCTGGCCTTGAACTCTTTTTTTTCTTTCTTTCTTTTTTTTTTTTTATTATACTTTAAGTTCTAGAGTACATGTGCACAACGTGCAGGTTTGTTACATATGTATACATGTGCCATCACAACAAAATTTTTTTAACCTTTTGTAACTTCCATTCTAACGTGGGGAAGACCAAAAATAAATGATAAGGGTAATAACTAAGTATATACTATTTTATATTAGAAGGTAATAGGGCAAGGTAAGAAGGATTGGGCTGCTTAAGGTGGGTGGGTTGGTGTAGTTTCTAAATGGTGGTCACCTCATTCTGAAGGAGACTTTTAAACAAAGGCTGTAGGAGGTGATGGAGATACCATGTGAATATGTGATGCCATGTGAGAGGGAACAGCAATTGCAAAGACTGTAAAGTAGGAGGAGGCTGCATATTTCAAGGAATACCATGAAAGGCAGTGTGGCTGGAGTAGGGTATGTGAGAGGGAGAATAGAAAAAGAAAGTCAACGAGGTAACGGGCCAGATCAAGAATGCCTTTCTACGCCAATGAAAGGGGCTTTGGCTTATACTCAGTCAGATGAAAGCTATTAAAGGATTTCAGCAAAGGAATGCCATGAACTGTCTTAGGTTTGGAAAGGATTGCTGTGGCTGCTGTGGTGAGGATGGGCTGAGGGCAGAGGGCAGGAGTGGAAGCAGGGAGGTGAGTGAGCAGGCTGCTGCAATAGTCCAGGCAAGAGATGTTGAGAGCTCAGGCCAGCATGGCAGGAATGGAGATGGAGATTAGGGTTCTGAGTCTGGATTCATTTTGAAGGTAGAACCAGCAGAGTTTTATTGTGGATTAGAGTTGGGATGTGAGAGAAAAAGGGTGAAGGATGACCTCAGAGGTTTTGGCCTGAGCAACTGGAAGGATGGAGTTGTCATTACCTGAGATGGAGAAATCTGCTGGGAAAAGAGATTTGGAGGTGAAAAGCAGAAATTTACTTTTGAATGTACTGAGTCTCAGAAGTCTGCTAGACATTTGAGTGGAGGTGATAAATAAGCAGTGGGATATAGAAGTCCAGCATTTAGAGGGAGGTCTGGGTGGAAGATACTACATCATTTGGGTGGTATTTAAGGATGTGAGACTGTTGAGATCACTAAGGGATTATGCGTAGGTAGAAGAGGGCTGCAGACTGAGAAAGGGGTCAGGTCAGGGAGAATAGTGAAGAGGACCAAGAAGGAACCACCAGTGCAGCCGGAGGACAGCCAAGAGGATATGGTGTCTTAGCAGCTGAGTAAAGAAAACGTGTCAAGGAGGAGGGAGTGGTCACGTGTCAACTGCTGCCAAAGGCTGTGTGAAGTAGTGATTGTTCTAGTATACTTAGTGATTTTGCTGGTGTGGGTTTGAATGGTAGGTGGGTAGGTGGTAGGGACAGAGTGCTGTGCTCTTGACTGAGCCTAGTCTGCTGCCCAGAAGCCTATATCTCAGCTGGCTTCATTCTCTGCTTCAAGCATTTTCCTGTTATAGGAGAAATTACATATCCATTCATAGAATTAGTCTCTCAAGTGTATTTCTGGACATATTCATTATTAAGAAGATAAGCTTGCTGAATGCTTGAAATGTCCTATTTAATATTTTATTGTGTATATGTGAAAATATGGACACAAAAATGAACTAGAAATATTCCCAACACCCAACACACTAAAATGTTTATCAAAATAGCTTCCACAGATAACCTATATTAGAATTACGTGAGGACTGTTTTAAATGCAGATTCCTTAACTCACATTCCAGATGCCATTCTAAACTCCATAAGCTCCATAAGCACAATTAAAGAACCTCTGTCCTGAAGAATGAACTGTTTCCATCTCTAAAGTCTCCACAATCTTGCTGTATAGAAATAATTGTACAGTTTGCGTCTCAGTGTATACATATATCATGTTTGCTTTTTACCTCATTTACTTCTTTCTATATTCCTATAAACTCTTCATATTCATATTGGCTATCTATTGTTCATCTGCATTATATTAAATATATTCAACTGCATCAATTTACTGCTTTTATAGCTTTTTCTGAACAATTAAGCATTGAGTATATGAACTGTTTCCAAGTTTGAGGATTAATATATAATGAGGTGCTAAACATCTTTGTGTGGGAGTTTTTCCCTTCTTTTAAAGTCCCTTGTTGGTGTATAGTTAGACTATAAGGCTGGTGTAAAAACCCTGATCATTCTCCTTATTTTATGATTCCTGGTGTGACAGACTGCCACAGTTCCTTCAAGAAATATGTAAGTTATAATTTTACTACATCATCAACAAGGTACCTATGTAATTGTCTTCTGAGTCTTGCCAATGTTGAATTTGTCACATTTGTCACATTTTTCTATTTAATGGAAAAGTGTTTTTGCTTTCTAGTGATTTTAATTTACATTTCTGTAATTATCAATGAGATTCACATTTTCTACTATTTCTGTCTTTTTATACTGATAGACAGTAATTCACTGGCACTGGCCTTAGACTAGGGAAGTGAACATTTTCTTTCTATTTAGATTATGAATATATATGTTCTCCATTATTTTGTCTTTTAATTTTGTCACTATTTTCTTTTTTTCTATTCTTTTCCTTTTTTTTTTTTTTTTTGAGACAGAGTCTCGCCCCGTCACTCCGGCTGGAGTGCAGTGGCCGGATCTCAGCTCACTGCAAGCTCCACCTCCCAGGTTCACACCATTCTCCTGCCTCAGCCTCCCGAGTAGCTGGGACTGCAGGCACCCGCCACCACACCCAGCTAATTTTTTGTATTTTTAGTAGAGACGGGGTTTCACCATGTTAGCCATGATGGTCTCGATCTCCTGACATCGTGATCCACCCGTCTCAGCCTTCCAAAGTGCTGGGATTACAGGCATGAGGCACTGTGCCTGGCCACTATTTTTCTAAATCTTACTTTTTCTGGCTTGATTTGAAGCCACCTTGCTAAGCTATTGTGTTGTATTATACTAATCATAGGTAGCTCTTTTTTTAGGATGATAAAGTGGTTCCTGAGTATTGCTACAATCCCAGTTTTCCATAAGAAACTCTACAAAACTTAAGACTTTTAGCTTTGCCAGGTCTCTCTCTCTCTGAAGCTGTAATTTTTAGAAGGAACGATTGCTTGAATGATTAATCACACTCTTAGTTACACCAGTAAGGCCATAATTAACTGTTGGCGCCTCCAGCAAAAAGTACAAGTGGCTAATGGTCTCAACCAATCATTCTTCCCCTTTTTCATCTATTTATAGGGAATGATTGGAGGCTGAAGATTTGACTATTTATTTCAATAAAGCACATTCATTTGTGCTTGTCTCACTGTCATACATAATGGTTTATTAAACAGATCCACTGTAATTATGGCTATTAACTAAAATGCAGAATTAAAATTTACCTCTGAGCTTCTTGGTTTGGATAGATATCCCAAAATATAGACCTGTGTAGACAAATTTGTAGCACCCTGAACATGCTTTCTCCCTAAAAATAGCTTCTCAGAAATCAAAAGGGAATTTTCTTCTTCAACATAAAAAGGTGAATTTAAAAAATTGATTCTAACCTATCTTTTGCCAGTACTTAGAAGTATCAGGAAGGTGGAAAATATGGTAACACAGTAGACCACTGGTCTTTAAATAGGTACTGCCTTAAGTAAGACCCTGAAAAACTCTTGGTGGAGAAGTCACTCTCAATACTTGTCCAAAGACCAGCTGCTTCAAAATCACTTGGGGCTTTTGTGAACATACGTATTCCCAGATCCCATTCCACCCATTACAAACTGAACTAGACTATCTATGATCTAGGAATCTAATTTTGTTCTCCTGTTAACTTCAAGGTTTATTGTAATTCACACAAATTCAAGATGACATTAAAGATATCTGAAACCCTGCTTGTTTGAATATATTTCTTAATTAAGAACTGTATGTAGGCATCACTTCTTCCCAACAACCAGGGTACACGCTTATATAACCATAAATGTATGCCACACCTTCCTCTGTAAGGCCGTTCATGTACACACTCACATATACCAATTCTATTGTAGTTAAACTTTTTTTCTAGAGCAGAACTCTTTCTTCATTGCAGCATTACTCCAAGTCCCAAATGGAAGTAAGATAAAAGCAGAATGCTCTGGTTGAAATAAAGTTGGTAGACCTAGAGACTCCAGGAGCCATTCTTTTTTTCACATTCCTGTTTGTGCAGCCTGGGGATGTCCCTGAAGTCTGGGGACGAGGAACTCATTTTGAAAACCATTCCCCTATTATAAATACATCATAATAAGATCTATCTATCTATCTATCTATCTATCCTCTCTCTATCTCTCTCTCCATCCATGCATCTATCTATCCACCCATCCATCTCATGGATAGATTAAAGGTTGTGTGCTAATTATCAAAGACCTTTTTAAATAACTTAAAATATGACTATTCATTACATAGTCTTTTGAGGTATGGTTTGGATTGAATATATATTTTGTTCTCCTGAAACTTGAGTGAAAGTAAAAATTTCCTTTTATTCCTAAAATAATTTTAAGGCTTGACAATGACTCAGAAAGATTTATGAATGAGACTTGACACTGGATAATGAGATGTGCAGAAATGGTCACATAAATCTCCTCTTTTGAGTTTAAAACATTTATTTCAAGTTCCAATTCTGGTAGTATGGAGAACTAAGCTGATTTAGGTCCCCTCTTGCTATAAAAACAGAAATGTTTAACACATAAAATCAGTAAAACTAAAAAATTTTAATGTGTAGGTATATTTACAGATAGGAAGGGAAATCTCTTGTTGCCAGAAACAAGGGAATTTAAAGTGAAAGACTTACAGACTTGGGAATGGTTTTAGACTAGATATTAGTTCCGTGTCCTAGTAGTATTAACATATAAAGAGGGCAAGAGTTGGCCTAAGGCCCATTAATCAAGTTCTCTATTTAAAGCCTGGGCATTGAAAGGGTATTCCCTTTGTGAAACAAGAACCTAAAAAACTGTACCCTTTGACCCAAGGAAAGAAAGAAAGAAGTTTGTCTTTGTCTTGGGTTCTGAATTTTAAAATCTTCTTTTAAAATGAATGTGGCTAGATGCGGTGGCTCATGCCTATTATCCCAGCACTTGGGAGGCTGAGGCGGGTGGATCACTTGAGGTCAGGAGTTTGAGACCAGCCTGGCCAGCATGATGAAACCCCATCTCTACTAAAATACAAAATTAGCCAGGCATGGTGGCACATGCCTGTAGTCCCAGCTACTCAGGAGGCTGAGGCAGGAGAATCACTTGAACCCAGGAGGTGGAGGTTGCAGTGAGTGAAGATCATGCTACTGCACTCCAGCCTGGGTGACGGAGTGAGACTGTCTCACAAAAAGAAAAAAAAGAACGTGTCTCTGGCCTACAGATTTGAAATCAGACTTATTCACATGGTGTAAATGCCAAACTGAGAAATTGTTTTAAAAATAACTTTTGAATGTTGAAATCCCAAGCATGCGTGCAGCCCGAAACACAAAGCCACTCCATTAGCAACACTTCTACAATCTGGGGCTCATGACATGTGCTCAGATTAAAAATTACAAATCTTGTGAGTAAATTATTTATCTTGAGTGAGACTTAGCAGGCATGGATAGCAGTAGAATTAGCACTACAAGAACCTCAAGTAATGGGGTGACAACTTGGAAAAGACCATAAAATAACAAGGCTTAAAGTATAATAAAACTATAAAAGAAAGAAAAAAATCATAAGGAAAGAAGAGATCACTATGCAGAAAAACCAGGCTGACCTGTCAAAGAACCACATAGAAAAATCTAAAACTAGAAACTGCAGGACCACAACATTACATGTTCATGAGAAATTCATTGAAAATTTATTAAAGACAGTGGATCAACCATAGCTAGTGAGATGATTAAGAACCAGATAATATATATAGGTATGTGGTTCTATACCTATATATAGGTATAGAATATAGGTATAGCTATATTTTATATAACTATAGATACAATGCAGCTATATTCTATATAGCTATAGATAGAATATAACTATATAGAGATAGCTATAGAATATCTGTATTCTATATAGCTATATAGAATATAGATCCTATATTCTAGGAAATTACCTCAAATACAGCAAAGAGAGATAAAGAGATGGCAAATATGAGAAAATCAGAGGGAGGATAGAGTTAGAAGGCCCAATATACATTTCTGGAATGAGAATTGCAGAAAGAAAGATTTTAGGGAATAGAAAAGATGCAGTCTTCAAAGAGAAAATGAGTAGGAATTTTAAAAGTGGATGAAAGATACGAATCCTCATACTGAAGAAACATACCAAATTCCAAGCTACATAAACTCAAATAAAAACCTCATCTAGACACGTCGAGGTAAGACTATAGAAGACAAAACACAAAAGAAAATCTCAAAAGGTAAAAGACAGATTGCCTTTGAAAATTAAAAGATAGGAAAAAACTTTTCACAAGGAGAAATTTGTAATAGTCACTGTATCTTTGTTATAGCAGAAAATGAAAACCTTTTAAATGTGTACATATATGAGATCGACTAAACTGTAATTATGTTTATCTAGTGGGATATATAGCAGTTAATATGAATGAACGAACTATGCATATCAATATGAACAAATCTTAAAAGCAATGTTGTGTGAGAAGAATACAAGCATCTATATAAAAAATTTAAATGCAAATAATATTGTACTTTATGATGGGCAGATACACAAATATATAGTAAAATAAGAAACAAGGAATGAAAGAAGGACAAGTGGATATCCATCAGCTTCAAGATAGTCATTGCTTCCAGAGTAGAAAGAGCCTATTGGAATGGAAAAAAAGAGGAGGATCTAACTATGTTTATAGTGTTTTATATCCTTTATAGAAAAACAATGATCTATAGAAAATATGGGAAAGTGTTAATATTAGTTAAGTCTAGTGGCTGGTATGTGGATGGCTCATTATTTTACGTATATTTGAATTATTTAATAATAAAAAATAAAACATTAAGATGAAAATAAAAGTCTATATTCATTTTGCCTATATCTCCTAAATTTCAAACTATAAATTCCTATATTTGTGAAGAGAGAGAGAGGAGAAACAAATGAAGACCTCTTCTTTCCTATTTTGTAGATGAATAATTTATTTAAAAAATAAATAGCTTAATAGTAATAAAATTCTTCACCCTTCATTTTCATCTTTTTTGTGATAATTTTTAATGTATTATTTCCCCTTTCCAATTCTCTTTTGTATAATTACATGGTTTTTCAAGTTAAATATTACTCCAGCCAAAGTAGTACTCTATGTGTATTCATATTAGGTATGAAAAGCCAGATTTATTTTATTTTTTTCTCTGTCAAATTTTATGCAGTATTCTGACTAAGCTGTTTATATGTAACACTGTAGCTGATCAAAAAATGTCTCAGTGTGTCTCTTCTGTTTTTCTCCACAAAACCTTTCCAGATCCTGGAAAACAGAAGAGACACACAGCTAAACTCTGGATTGGTACCATAGATGAAGGATGAAGGAGGGGAAAGCACTTGCTTCTTATGTTGGGAACAGGAGAAAACGTTCTATTTCAGCTCCCTGGAGTGGGCTCATCTCTCACTCCTTGGCACTTGGGTCACACATCATGGCTTCTGTTGTGGACTATGGAAGCTGACTGTCTTCCCTACTACTTTCAGCCCTGTAGAGTTTCCTGGGCAAGTGAACTGGGCAGATTGGTCTTGAGACCCCCTTCCTCTTGGTTCCCTCTTTCAAAAAGCAAAAGCTGCTTCCCTTCTGGTTTCTAAGAGGAGGGAAGTAGACAAAGTCAGCCCCCAGGAAACTGCATCTTAAGATATTGTGATTGTGGGTATCCTGTAGCTTTGATGGGCTGCCAGGTAGCTCTGCCCTTCCATTCTCTGACTGTTGGTGCAGGTAGGATGACAAGCCCTTTGAACTCATCTCCAGTGGTACATTTCCTGGATTTCCAGACCTAATTCCTGTATTCCCCAGGGGTTTGGACTATGAATCCCTAAGAAACGAGTTAAATCTCTGCCTTCTGACCCCCTGTCCAGGACAAGACAGAGATGCTTCTTTATGACCCAGGTCTGTGACTCTGGCCACCTCCAGTGCCCATCCCCACCTTGTCTGGGCTCCACTTAAATAGTGTGGTTGTCTCTGAAGCTCTGTGGGAGCTCTGGGCTGAGTTTAAGTGGTCTCCCCATTACCTCACCTCTGTTCTTGATGGTGTAGTCATTCTAAGGCTGTCGTCTCAGTAACGATGTCATTTGCTTAGAATGTTGAAGGAAATTGAAGGAACATTGTTCATTTCCCACAGGTGTCACCAAACACCATGTCTACTTTCCCACTTTCTGTGTTGGTTCCCCAAGGGGCTTCCTCGTTGTGATTCAGAAACACTGAGAGTGAAAAGAAGTCTAAGGAATAGCTAGAAAGGTCGCTGGGTGAAGGAGCATTTACCCTTGTCAGTGTGCAACCCCTCTCCCCATCCAATCCTTTTCCTCATTACCCCACCCCCCGACCCTGCCACATAGCTTGGGAAGAACAGGGATGATGTTAATCCATTTTGTCCCCATCAGGATTAGGAAAGTGAATTTGAAGTGGCTTGCCTTATTCATCTTCAAAGCTCTTTCATATATTACTTTTCTTCTCTTTGTCCTCATTTCCCAGTACTTAGCCCAGTGTCTTCACATAGTAAGTACTTGATAAATGCAGTTGTAAGACAGATATTTAGTAAAATCCCAATGCCATGTAATCAATGTGCCTTCTTGGTGCTCTTGAGAATTCAAAACATTGACTGTTTAACTTTGTTTAAACTCTGGGTGATTGGAAAGACATTTGGCTATGTTTTATTACTTTTAAATATATTTGCATCAGAAAGTTTAAAATTGCCTTATAACCATGGCCATCTTTGATCTTACCTTGTTTTTTCTCTTGCTTTTATTCAGTAATTCATCAACTTTTATTATTCCTTTCTTCAAAATATTTATGTCCACCCTTTTCTCTTTATTCCCACAGTCTGCCTCAGGGGAGGTATGAATCATTTCAATTACAGACTCAATATTCCAATGATCCCTTGGGTCTCCATTCATTCTCGCCTCTTTTTCATTGAATGAATACCACCATGAAGTCAGTTTAGATCTTTCAGCATAAGGGAGCTGCTTAGAAACCCTCATTAGCTTCCCATCTGCCTATAGGATAAAATTAAAATTCAAGACTCCCTTCTCTGTAGCCTGCCTCCAACTGATTCCTCTGTCCTCTCTCTTACTTTCTTCATTATGAATGCATGCACCAGCCATCCCCATCTCTTCATTCTTCCATGTATGTCCCCACTTTGAAACAGGGCCCTTGATGTGTATTTTCATCAGGCCCTGACTGAGAGCTTTCCCATAGAGAGGCAGTGTGGCCTTTCTTCGGGCACAAGAAGATATCCCACTTACTGGCAGCTTGGCTTGCTGGTTGAAACACTGACTCTACATAACTGTACACACAGGATGCAGCAGTTTCAGGATTTGTGGGAAAATACTATTTCCAACTTCCTGATGCTCAAGACTTACACAAACTAGGATAAGAAAAGCAGCATCTCTTCAGTGTGAAGAAGAGCAGCCTGTGCTCTTTTCTAGAGAGTGTGAAACCTGTGCTTGCAATCAGACCAGCAGAGGAAGGATGGGCCTCTGGGTCACATTCTTTGGGGTCTACCACAGGGTTGTATGTTTGGATTTGTATTTTTCAACTGTTTATACAAAACAGTTTGCCAAAACTCGTAGTTATTTAAAGATATTGTTGGCCAGGTGCAACAATATCTTGTGGCTCAACAATACAGGTGGCTCACACCTGTAATCCCAGAATTTTGGGAGGCGAAGATGGGAGGATTGCTTGAGCCCAGGAGTTCAAGGCCAGCCTGGGTAACATAGCACGAACCTGTCCCTACATTTAAAAACAAAACAAAACAAAACAAAAGAAATCTCAGTGTGGTAGCACACACCTGTAATCCCAACTACTTAGGAGGCTGAGGCAGGAGGATCACTCGATCCTAGGAATTTGAGGTTACAGTGAGCTATGATTGTGTCACTGCATTCCAGCCTAGGCAACAGAATGAGAGTGTCTCTAAAAAATAATAATAATAAGATATTGTTGAGGACATTGTTCACTACATTATTCAATATTTCTCTTGATGAGAACCCATGAGATAATTGTCCTGTCTGGTCCTAGACTAGGATTAATTGACCTTCTACTCAAGTGTGAATTTCGTAGCTAACACTGAGTCCCTCTTTGAGTTGACTACTCCATAGCCCTGCTAATTTTGAGGCCCACTTCTGGCAAGTGCTCTCAACATAAAGTATGTGTGGTGGCTTCATTTCAGGCTTCGTCTTATTGTTTGCCATCCTTTATCTAAATCACCTCTGATTTTCTCACTTATCTTAACTTTGTCTTATTATATGTGTTTTTGTAATCCACTTGTGGGATAAGGTAGAGCATAAATTCACATATAAGCAAAAATGGCCAAATTTATGGTCGATGATCATAATTATTTATATAAAATATAACTCCAAATTACTTCCAGATGCTGTAGCTTAAGGAAATATATTGAAGGGGAACTTAAAAATATTTTACTTTCTTCCCACAAGTGGCATCCTTTATGCTTTGTAGTTGAAGTAATGGCATAAGATGTGAGGAAAACAAAGTTTTAAGGAACAACAAGTATGAACATGGCTGAAATACTAAGTAGACTGAATAGTCAGAATTCCAGTGATCTAAAGTTTCTTACCTGCATATTCACTCTTTTATCAGTACATTGGTGTTTAGGGTAGACCCTGAGTTCAGGACCTATGTGAGGTCACATTGCAATCAGCTTCACTGCACTATTTAATTATAGCCACAAAGCACTGTATAGTGTCATAGGGACTAGAAGCAATTTTTTGTTTTAAAAATTGATTATATTTTTTTCATTTTCCTGTTTTGTTCAAAGGGAATATGTATAATTTAAAATAAATTCTTCTCTAACCCAAAATAATTGCAGAGAGAAAATTTAAATTGATAAGGCATAGATTAAATAACGAAGGCAGAGAAAATTAGCACAGCTTCCTGAACTCTCCCTTGGAAAAGAGAAAAAGATGATACGTGGCTTTAAGCATGCCAGAGACAGGAGAAATCACACATGGTCCCTTCACCAAACAGCCTTAGTATCAACAGGGGCTGCCAGAGGTACTAGTAAAATGTGGGAATTTATTGGAAAGAATACCTGAGAAGCAGAGGCAGAGCTTACTAGTGAGACAGAAGATGAATTCCATCTTAGGAAGCCACTATTTCTAATCTGACTACTCCATACCACCCCCTGGTTGCAGAAAATGAATATAGCAAGAGCGATGATGGTCAGGTCCCGGTCACCTCTCAAGTAGTGTTGGAGCTGCCAAAGAATTGTGACAAAGTGACGCTGTGGTCAGAATTCTTGGGAAATACATTCAGGGAAAATACAGCTGTTGTATCTGTCCTCAGGTATTTGTCAGGCAGTTAGTTGGTACAGTTTTAGTATCTGAATACTGAAGCTATTCATCAGTGTGTAATATTTACCTGCTCCGTGTGTGTGTGTGTGTGTGTGTGTGTGTGTGTGTGTGTGTGTGAGAGAGAGAGAGAGAGAGAGAGAAATTGAATTGATTCTTTTGGCTATAGCTATAAACGATTGTGGGAATATATGACCTGCCTAGACTTTCATGTGGGTTGTAATTGTCAACTTTTTATTTCACAGTGTGTGGACAATATACGATGTAATGGTTTAATGACTATAGTGTTTGAAGAGAATTCCAAAGTCACTGTGCCACATATGATTAAGTAAGTGTGAGAATCCTTTCCTTTACATTTTAATCAAGATTAAATTGGCAGAGCATGTAAAACCTTGAATAAAATACTGCATCCATAGAATTCTGCTTCTTATTGAGAATATGTTTCTTGACAGGAACACAGTGATTCATATGATTCCATTATAAATAAGACTATCAAAATGATTTTTCACATTCACACTTTACTAACTCATAGCATAGAAAAATTGTTTTTTATACTGTTACATATATCTTCACTCAGGACAAAATCCTAAGATGTTCAAGTTGAATATAAAATTTAAAATAGTAGGCCAGGTGCAGTGGCTCACGCCTATAATCCCAGCACTTCGGAGGCCGAGGCCTGAGTTCAGGAATTCGAGAACAGCCTGGCCAGCCTAGCCAACATGGTGAAACCCAATCCCTACTAAAAATACAAAAAATTAGCCTGGCGTGGTGGCAGGCCTATAATCCCAGCTACTCGGGAAACTGAGGCAGGAGAATCACTTGAACCCAGGAGGCAGAGGTTGCAGTGAGCCAAGATCACACCACTGCACTCCAGCCTGGGCAACAAGAGCAAAATTCCGTCTCAAATAAATAATAATAATAATAATAATAATAATAGTGACACCCAGATGTGCCAAGTTCAGAGGGTGGACCAAGGTGTGGCTGCCCCATTGAGTATGAATCCTCCCATTGGGTATGAATCATATTACCCAGATTTGGCCATTCAGATATGTTTACATTTAGATAACATGAATCAAGTGGCTTTGCTGTCCACCCACTGCCTATTTATGCTTTGCCCCAGAGGCTATTTGCCTAGGGCTGCCATCCTGCTCTAGCTGTTTTTAACAAAGTAAATCTTAACAATTTTCCACTAGGAAAGCTCTGGTTTAAAATGAAAAGTTATCAGTAACTGTGTGCTAGAGCTGTCTGTATTCATGATTTTGTCTCCATATACTTTGTTTTCAAATTCAGAAATTGTCTTGGGAGTATTTTGAAGCTAACCACATTTTTCATTACTCTCATTTTCTTGGTTATTTTCATTCCAAATTCTAAGAGTAAAATATATTTTTAAAAGCGTTCTATGTTTATAAAACAAGTTACTTGAAACTAAAAAAAAGTTTGTCTTTTATGGCTTTTTATGTGGATATTTTGAAGTCTGAACTGTTTATGCTGAAGCAATAAATAACATTAACTTTAGAAGGAAGACTTTCCTATTCTGACAGATATTAACTACAGTTAGCATCATCCCAATGGTACAAGTTTTAAAACTTATTATTATATCACATGAAGGCAGAGTACATAATACTGGTGCAATCAATGCTACAGAAAAATATAAATGATAAAAGGATGATAGTGTTTTATATTACTAGTCAAATTTAAAAATATTTTGGGTAGGGCCATTTTAAATTCTAGGGCAAAATTCATTTTACATTCAATTTTCTAGGTTTTGAATTCAGTATGATATTTGAAATGAGGTTAGTTAAAATGTTATGATGTTAAGATAAATAATAAATGTAGAATATTAAGTCAAAAGTCCAAACTATGACTTAATTTTGAATTCACATCATTGGGTTAGAGTTTTCTTATTAATTTTCTACCACAGAATTTTAATTTTGATATTTTCCAAAAGGGTATATATGATTTTCATTGTATTTGAAAGCACTTTCTTGGCGGTTAGACAACCATGAAAGTCCACCTGCCTTGGAATTAGAATGTGTAAGTGAGAAAGTGCAGACAAGTTCTAAGCCACTAAACTCTAGGGCAGCTGTATGCCCACTACACATACATTTTGTTGACATTAAAAATTAATAGTGGCCAGGCACAGTGGCTTACGCCTGTAATCCCAGCACTTTGGGAGGCTGAAGCAGGCAGATCATGAGGTCAGGAGTTTGAGACCATCCTGGCCAACATAGTGAAACCCCATCTCTACTAAAAAATACAAAAAAAAAAAAAAAAAATAGCCACGCTTGGTGGTGGGTGCCTGTAATCCCAGCTACTCAGGAGGCTAAGGCAGGAAAATCACATGAACCTGGGAGGCAGAGGTTGCACTGACCCAAGATCACGCCATTGCACTCCAACCTGGGCAACAGTGTGAGACTCCATTAAAAAAATAAAATTAATACTAATGAAGACTTCAGTTTTGTGCCTGACCAGTTGTTGCTGGCACCCAATTGCATCTTTTGTCCCCCACCATGGCAGTTTACCAGTGTCCATGTCCAATCTCATTTGTGTAACCACTTACATACAGACCAGGACTTTTCTGCCTTTGGGTGCACAGAGGTGACACTTAATGAGTTGGAATTGTTCTCCTGTTAGGACAGAAACCTGTATCTTGGACTGTAAAGATTTTCTATTAAATCCAACATATCTGTAATACACTAGTTTTATTCCCAAGGCAGAGTGAAGTTTTATATATGCACTACTATTTTTTCCCAGCCTTACTGAGCCTGATTATCCTCAATCAGAGGAAAGAGATTTTGCAATCTCTGTTCCTTCTGATGGCTCCATTCTACCCTGAAGTTTATATTCCTCCCTATGTATCTATTTCCCTATCTATAAACCATGAAGAAAAAACTCAACATTTCTCAGAGTTAGAAAAATTATCCTATTATAACTGTGTCTTGTTACTGACAGGGCATCACTTTGTAAGCACTCACTTCCTTTTAAAACTTACCAATTATAATAGATGATATGGGTTTGATCTCTCAAAATTGTTCTTGTGTTTACCAAAGAGGAGTTGCTGTTATCATAGGAGACTTCAGTAATGTATTATATTTTTCTTGAGAGTCTCTTAGGAAATAAAGTAAGATTCTACTCAGTGTAATAAAAGAAAACTAAATAATTTCATAATATTTAATTTCTTTACTTAAAATGAAAATGCAATCACGATTTTGAAGGAAAGTAGTGTAATTAGTCAGTTTTATTTTAATTTCATGCTGGCTTCAACACATTTTTTGTCCTAGTGTTTCAAATAAGCTAATTATAGTCAAAAGATGCAAAGCTCAAAACTACGAATAGAATGTGAAAATCATGACGCTTATTAGGTGAAAATGTCCCTTTATAGGGTATGTAAACTATGACTTTCTTTTAATAATATTTGATCTCAACTTTCTTAGAAAATAGAGATTTTTTTGGTGGAAAATGATGGGATAACAAGTGATTATCTAGCTCAGCCATCTTCTGGACAGGCTGATGGATTCACAAAATTTTCTGAGATCTTTTTATGCATGAGCAAATTAAGAACCAGAAAAATAAAGTTGGTTGAGGGACACATAGTGAGTGGAAGAAAGTGCCTTGTTATTTTCAAGAATCTCAAAAGATGCACTTGGGCATTTCAAGATCAGTAATGTAACTCAAGCTAATGGGCCACCCCAGTCAATTCCTTGGCAGGGGGAAGCTGCTCCTTGAAAATGCTCTTTCAGGCTTGCAGATGAAGTACTTCCACCTGCACTGAGCGTACTTTGGGCTGGGACGTTTCTAAGAGCAAGCTAAGAAAGCAATTGATTCCTTTTTATCCGAAATAAAATAAATATATAATTTCAAATCCCTCAAAGCGCTGAAAGGGCTAATTAAGGGCACTCCAACTGATTCTCAGCCAATGGATTCTCAGCAAGCAATTGGCTCACTGAACGTCACTGACCCTGTAGCAGATCCTTTAATCAAGTGGTGAAATTCAGGACTTCATTGATCGCCTGTTCTGAAATGCTGCAGTGAAGGCAAACAAGTAGTCTCAGAAGGGGAAGTGAAGGCTACTGGCAGTCCTTGTTGTCCACTTGGAGAAGCTGCCAGTGCAATGGTCTGAAGGCGAGGGGTTGGAGCAGCCAGATGGGAGGTTTGACAGAATGACAAAAGCAGCGGATTGCAGGGTGGCAGTGGTAGGTGCTATTCAGGGGGAATATCCTTCACCCATTACCTTTTCTAAGTGAAGACATTTTAATACCACAGAATTTTGAAAACATAATAAAAACATAACATATCACTCTTGAAACTTGTGGATTAAACAGTATTCAGAAAATAGATATCCTTAAAAGTCATTAATAAGCCAGGAAGAATGAAATAAACAAATTAGGCACTCAAATCAAGAGCTTAGAAAAAGAACGAGAGACTAAACTGTAGGAAAGTGTAGGAAGGAAATAAGAACAGACATTAATACAATATAAAAAACAGTAGAAGGGATAAATAAAAAAAGCTGATTCTAGAGAGCAAAATACCTAACCCTATATCCATCAGTTTAATAAAAAAAAGAAAGGGAGGAAAGCACAAATGTGCAAAATTAGAAGTCAGGGAAAAGACATAACTGCAGATATAGCAGTGATATCTGTGTTCCCCTATTGTGGGAGGTATCACCCAATACTTTTTATGCATACTTTTGATATTTTGCTTTAAGGGCATAAGCAATGCTTTCCCCTGCTCCTAAAGAGGGCCTTTGGCTTCATCTTCCTAATAAAACATGACTGAATTTGAGAGAAGGAATCCACAAAGTGAGACAAATTATTATTTACCTCCTCCATTATTAATTCTGGCTTTCCTAAATTATAATAAACTTGATGTTTTCATAACCCTGCCTATGTCATATAGACATACACAATCAGCCCTCTACCTGCCAGTCAACCGCAGATCCAAAATATTTGGAAGAAAGAAAAACAAAAAATAGCTATACAGCAATAAAAAAAATACAAATTTTAAAATACAGGATAACAGCATTTTACATAATATTCACATTGTTTTAAGTGTTGTAATCTAGAGATGATTTAAAGTATACAGGAGGTTGTGCATAGGTTATTTGGAAATACTATACCATTTCATATCAGGGACTTGAGCATCTGTGGATTTTAATATGGTGGGGGGATCAAGGCACCAATCTCCCAAGGATACTGAGGGACAACTGTGCAATCATCTGTCTCCTATCAAATGCAGTGAGAAGCCCACTCCTGAGTGTGTGATAACAAATGCTGAAATACTCAGTGGCCGAGGGGAAAGCCTCCTCCTGGTTTTACCATCATGTTCCTGCCTTTGCATGTAGGTCTGATGCCCGCCTTCATAAAGACGACACTGACATTTGCTTCAGTAAAACACTCAACTCTTGCAAAGTGCCCCAGATCCGTTATGCCAGCGTGGAGCGCCTCTTGGAACGACTGACAGACTTGCGGTTTCTTAGTATCGATTTCCTCAACACCTTTCTGCACACCTATCGTATTTTCACTACTGCCGCTGTGGTGCTGGGGAAACTCTCTGACATATACAAGAGGCCTTTCACCTCCATCCCCGTCAGGTACACTTATCGCTAGAGATTTGCCTGTCATTAGCATATGGCCCTCTTCGTTCAGGAGTCACCATGCCGGCCAGCTCTGCAAAGCAGATCCTAGGGTGTACTAGCTTGCTTCTGAAAATACCATGCCCCTCCAGCAGAAGGCCATATGTAAAGGTCACACAGAGTTCCCCAGGCACAAAGTTGAAAACCTGAAATCTCCAATTGGCCTTTGCTTGCTCTGTGATTATTTGGAAATGAACTCCATGGCTTTCGGCTTTTCTTTCTTTTTTTTTTTTTTTTTTGACAATTATGATTTTAAAACTTTAATATGCATAAGAATCAGCTTGCATGTGGTGGGGGGAGGGTGTCTTGTTAAATTGCCGGCTCTGATTCAGCAGGCCCGGAGTGGAGCCTGAGTTCTGAATGTCTAACAAGCTCCCCAGAGATCCCAATGCTGGTGTTTGCACCACAGTTTAGTAGCAAGGGATTAGACGATGGCTAATAAGTGTCTGTGCTTCTTTGGCAGGTGGAGGGTATACATGTAGCATTTAGATTAAGGAAAGTCCAGCGATAGAAGTGCAATGAGATCGTGGCCTATAAATGAAGGGAACATGTTCTTGAATGACATCTGGGAATTCATTTCACTTGGCTACAATCTCTTAGCCACTTTTGCTCTTATTTTAAGGTCATTGGAATTGTTTTTTGCTACCAGCCAGAACAACAGAGGTGAACATTTGGTGGATGGAAAATCCCCACGTCTGTGTCGCAAATTCTCTTCCCCACCACCATTGGCTGTGTCGAGAACATCTTCCCCAGTGAGGGCCAGAAAGCTGTCTTTGACTTCTCCCTTGAACTCAAAGATCGGAGCATTGGACCTGACGACTTCCAGCAGTCCCACCACCACGACCCAGAGCCCTGCTGCCTCTCCACCGCCACACACTGGTCAAATACCACTGGATCTCAGCAGAGGCCTGTCTTCTCCAGAACAAAGCCCGGGATCAGTAGAAGAGAATGTCGATAACCCGCGCGTGGATCTGTGTAACAAGCTAAAACGAAGTATTCAAAAAGGTATTATCTAGCGCATTTGCATAATTACACCCACATTTGCTGGCCACCTGCCTCCTCACCCTTCCTTTTGGAACCCTGCTTCCCTTTCTTTACAACTTTAATACTTCTGCATAGAAAGTAGAATGAGCTCAGTGGTGAGTTAGAAGAGAAAATTCCTGTAGATTCCTCTGGCCCTTCTGGAACAGAAAGCAAGATTAGTTGTCCTTATGCCCCTGTAGTAAAAGGCTTATTGTGGTCAGTTGTCTGTGGAAGAATAGCATATCTGAATGCTACTGCTAGAGAGTTCTTGGACTTTGGTTAAGACTGGTTGGCTAAAGAGCCTAGCATGGTGCTTTGCACACCGGGAGGTTGTGGGTCCTCTCACCTGTGAGCTCAGGCTGCAGAGCCTTCTCCTCCTCCATTGTTTGCCTTAGGTACCTGTGTACCTCCAGCCTTTCTCTGCTGAGGATGAGCTAGGCTGGAAGTACCACGATGGCTTTTTTAGTTTAGTTATGAGGACAGTGCTCCATGTTATAGCAGAGGTATAGGGGAGAAATCAAATTGGAGACAGTGTTAATTGCTCGTGACGTAGCCAAAATAATTTTTTTAAAAATGTTGATTAGATCATAGACTTTCTGGCTTCACTTCTCTACTGACTTCCTGTCACACTTAGAATAAAGTACATTCTCCCTGCCAGGGCCTTCAAGTCTGTGAGACATGGATCCTGTCTCCCTGCTCCTGCCACGCTCCCTCATCCACTAGGCTACTGTCATATTGATTTCCTCTTTGTGTCAGAAATATGTTGGTCTTTCCTGCCCCAGGGTCCTTGCACTCGTTCTTTCCTCTACTTGGCCGCTTTTGCCATGTAAGCTCCATGAGATTAGCAGTCTATCTTACTCACCTCTGTACCCTCAGTGTCTTGGCCAGTGCCTGACAAGTAGTAAATTTTGGTTAAATGAATGAATGAAATAAAATATACAGTGAACTGAACCAGGGTCCTCTCTCCATCACTTTAGCTTTTCAGCCTGGTACGGTGTAGGGTTGGAAGAGGTGATTCTTGTTGCCTTTAAAGTCCAGTGTTTCTGTAATGAAAATAAAAATGATTCACAGAGAAATTACAAACAGCTTTAAAAAAACTGTATAATAACTGACTTATTGATAATATAATAAAAATTGGGCAATAAATCAGACAAAGTGTTCAAATTTCAAGGTGGATTGCCCAGATGGATACACAGATGCTTGCCTTTCTACCTGCTTGAAGCTTCTTTGTGCTTCTAGCTCAGATCATTTAAGTAAGCTCCCTGAGTGAAGTAGTTAATGGAATTTTAACTGGAGTGGTTGTCATCATCAAAAGTTGCACTCTTTTAAAGTCTTTAAATTGACGAGTTAGCAACTATGGAGGAGGAAAGGGAGAAGATAATTAAAAAGTCATTAGAACAACAAGCTTAAGCAAAATTATGATGGATTCTTCTCAGAAATAATGAGGCAGCGCAAAAGCTGACAAGTGCATTCAGGGTTGCACCCAGCCCCAGTACTTGGGAAACCCTGTGGAGGGAATGACTGGAATGGGGCATAGGGTATGGGAAGTACAGGAGCTTTCAGATCATGGCAAGTTTTTTCACCTTCTTTATTGCACTGTGGTAGATAGGAGAGGAGAAATCTGGAGATAAGTTGGGATTCTCTCTCTCTCTCTCTCTCTTTATTTATTTATTTATTTATTTTGAGTTAGGAAAGCTTTAGGAACAAATATTTCAGTGTCCAACACTAGTGGCTTGGAGGCTGTGGTTTGATTGCTCCTCCGGCTGGGATGAGGATACAGTAAAGTCTCTTCAAGAGTCACTGAGTGAACCTCTTCTCTGTGCAGGATACCGTGTGCGCTAGAGTCCACAGTGGTAAATAGCACCTTCACCATTGTACTCTAGTGATGTGGATAATAGAGACACAACATAACTATATGGGCAGGTGGTATAAGAGGTGTAGATAGAGTGCTTTGGAAGCTGAAGAGCAGGGAGATCACATCTGGTTGAGCAGAATCAAGAAGTGTCTTTGACATGAGCCAAAAGATATGTGGTTTGGAAAGAGGAGATGGGAGAACTTCTGGGCAAAAAGAATATGTAAGTAAAGGTGTGGTGGTAATCACTAGTGGTGACTGCCATTTCTTTTTTTTTTTTTTTTTTGTTGTTGTTGAGATGGAGTCTTACTCTGTCTCTCAGGCTGGAGTGCAGTGGCACAATCTTGGCCCACTGCAACCTCTGCCTCCCGGGTTCAAGCTATTCTCCTGCCTTAGCCTCCCAAGTAGCTGGGACTACAGGCACGTACCATCACACCTGGCTAATTTTAGTATTTTTAGTAGAGATGGGCTTTCACCATGTTGGCCAGGCTGGTCTTAAACCTCTGACCTCAGCTGTTCCACCCACCTCAGCCTGTCAAAGTGCTGGGATTACAGGTGTGAGCCACCGTACCCAGCCAGTGAATGCCATTTCTGCGAGCAAGAGGCATCACTGCTTCTGAAGGCACAGGCTTTGTCCTGTTTTGACAGCATGGGCAGCCCCGTAGAGCAGACCTTGTTAGTAGTCCTCTTAGGGCTTTCTAGCACTGAGTAAACTTCAAAACAACAACTCTCCTTGAGAATCTTTCTTCTCCTTCTTCTTCTTACCATCCTAACCATCTTTAAGTGTATAGCTCAATAGTATTGTTGAACGACAGATCTCTATAACTTTTTCATCGTGCTGCAACTCTATAATCATTGTATAATACCCCATTTTCTTCTCTTCCCGGCCCCTGGCAACTAGCTTTTTACTTTCTATCTCTACAAATTTGACTACTTTAAGTTTAAGTACCTCTTATATGTGGAATCATTCAATATTTGTCCTTTTTTGAATGGCTTAATTCACTTAATGTAATGTCCTCAAGATTCAACCATGTGATAGCATGTGATAGAATTTCCTTTTTTAATAGGGTGAATAATAGGAAACGGCAGCATGCAGATACTACATTTTCTTTGTGCATTTGTCCATCAGTAGACATTTTGGTTGCTTCCACCTCTTGGCTATTTGCATAACAGTGCAATGAATATGGTGTGCAAACATCTCTTTGATATCACCATGATTAAGTGTTCCACTTTAACTTGTTGTGCAGGGAATGTTCCACTTCGATCACCAGCTTCCCTAGTTTTAGTCTTCAAGGTGGTAATCCAATATCTTACCATGAAAGCTGCTTTAGCTACTGTCTAGGACGAAGCAGAAATCAATAGTTTTTTTCCCCTGGAATAATAAGCTGGAAAAAAGTTAGATTGGGGTATCTTACTCTGTTTTATGCTGTTATAGCAAAATATCTGAAACTAGATATTTGTACATGAACATAAATCTGTTTCTCACAATTCTGGAGGTTGGGAAGTTCAAGATCAAGGTGCTGACATCTTCTGAGGCCCTTCTTGCTCTGTCATAACATGGTGGAAGGCAACACATAGACGTGAAAGAGAGGAAAGGGGGCCAAACTTATGCTGTTATAAGGAACCCACTACTGCAATAATGGCATTAATCCATTTATGTGTGTACAGGCCTCATGACATAATCACCTCTTAGAGGTCCTACCTCTCAACACTGTTTCACTGGGAATTAAGTTTTCAACATAGGAACTTTGGGGGAAACATTCAAACTATAACGTTCAGCCCCTTTTCCCCAAAATTTATGTCCTCCTCACATGCAAAATACATTCATTCCATCCCAATAGCCCCCAAAGTTTTAACTTGTTCTGGCATCAACTGATAAGTCCAAAGTCCAGAGACTTATGTGAATCAGATATGGGTGAGACTCAAGACATGATTCATCCTGAGGCAAATTCCCTTCCAGCTGTAATATGGTGGTGGGACAGGGATAAGATAGACATTACCATAGTGAAAGGGAAAAATAGGCAAGAAGAAAGGAATAACATGCCTCAAGTAAGTCCAAAACCCAACAGGGCAGACATTAAATCTTAGGACTCCAGAATAATCTTTCACTCAGTGTACTGCCTCGTGGGTACACTGGAGTGGGGTTAAGTGCCCAAAGCCTCAGGCAGGCCCAATCCCATGGCTTTTCTGGGCTCAGCCCACATTTCAGCTCTCATAGATTAGAGCCTCTTGTCTGCAGCTCTCTCAGGCTGGTGTTGCATGCTGGCAGTTCTAGGATTTCTGCAATGGCCTCACTCTCATGGCTTCACTAGGCCATGAGAGTCTCCAGTGAGGACTCGCTTCAGTGTGTCCATCCCTGCAATAGGTCTCTGCCTGGGACCCTAGGCTGTCTGCAGCATCCTTTGAAATCTAGGTGAGGGAAGCTATGCCTTCACAGCTTGTGCATTCTGTGCACCTGCAGAATTAGCACCACATGGATGCCACCAGTGTTTTCCATGTGCACCCTCTGGTGCGGTGGCCCACGCTGCACCTGGGTTTGGCTGGGCCACAGCTAGTGTGGCCAAGGAGCACTGCACAGGAATGCGGGGAGCAGCCCTGGGCAGCAAATGCTATGGTCCCTTAGACTCCTGTCTGCAAACCTAGCCCTCAAGGTCCTAGCTTGTCTGAAAGATCTCTGAAGTGCCTTTGGAGTCTTTCGCCCATTGTCTTAATGAATAGCACCTGGCTCTCTTTTAGCCATACTCTCTTTAGTACTAATCTTTTTAGCAAACGGTCACTTGGCCACAGCCTTGGTTTATACTCCCCAAAATGCCTTTTCACTCTTTACATGGCTGAGCTGCAAATTTTCCAAGTCTTTCTGCTCTGTTTCCCTTTTAATTATAAATTCTGCCTTTAAACCATTTCTTTCCTCTTGTATATATTTAAAAGTAGCCATGCAGCTTCTTAATATTTTGCTTATAAATTTCTTCCACCAGGTATCCTAGTTCATCACTCTGAAGTTCTGCCTTCCATAAAGCCCTTGGGCATCAACACAGTTCACTCAAGTTATGTGCTACTTTGTAACAAAGATGGCTTTTATGCCAGTTTTCAACACCTTGTTTCCCGTTTCCATGTGATACCTCACCAGAATTGCCTTTACTATTCATATTTCTACTAACATTCGATATTCATGACCACCTAAGTAATCTCTTAGCAGATTCAAACTCTTGAAAGCTCTTCTCTTCTTCTGAGTGCTGACTATTAATGGCATTGTCCTTAACACTCCATTCATGGCAATACAGGCTTTCTCTAGCCCATTCCTTCAGACTCTTCCGGCATCTGTCCATTACCCAGTTCCAAAGCCACTTCCACATTTTCAGGTATTCGTTATAGCAGCAACCTCACTTCTCAGTACTAATTTTCTGTCTTTGTTTTGTGCTACCTGAGACTAGGTAATTTATAATGAACAGAAATGTATCTCTCACAGTTCTAGAGGCTGGCATCTGGTGAGGGCCTTCTTGCTGCATTATAATATAGTGGAAAGCATCACATGGGTAGGAAAGAGTGAAGTAGGCCAAACTCATTCTATTCCCAAGATAAAGGCATTCATTCATTCATGAGTGCAGGGTACTCTTGATGTAACCACCTCTTAGAGGTCTCACCTCTCAACACTGTTGCATTGGAGTTTTGAGTTTCCAACATATGAGCTTTAGGGGACATATCAAATCATAGCATGGGGAGACCAAGATAAATGAGGAAGAGCTGGATCAAGCTCTTAGGGAAGGACACTGACAGCGACTTCGAAGACCTGTCAGTACAGATATTGGACAGAGTGGGATCACGTGGACACAGCCAGTGGCTGCTGGAGAGCTTTGTCATGTGGCAGCACTGATCATTCATGGCCTGGGGCCAGCAGATGGAGAGGACCTGTGAGTAACAGTATGGCAGAAATATTAGGCTCTTTCTCATATTAGAGAATTAAGCTGAAGGCTTCATGCCTCTGCTTCTCACTGGATTTCCCCAAAACAAGTGATTTAGTGTGGTATTTTTATCAGTTAATTTATCCATATGGTTCATAGGTTAGAAATATCATTTTAGAGTTCCAGGTCATAGTTAAATACTGAGCTCTTTCCACTCTGGGTAATGGAGAAAGTCCAAGATTGTATCTAGGAGGGGCCCATGGCACTCGGTGAAGCCCGTAGAGCCAACCTTTACTCCAGAGCCGTCAGCTCCTCTGTTCCCCGGGCTTCTTAGTCACATTCACTGCCTAATGCATCCCCCTTAGCTCTCATTTTACCCTGACCCCTCCCTTAATCCTTCCATTAAGCCACTTCTTTGCATCTTGATTTCTTTCCCCTTTCTATAGCTGTCCTCTAATTTCTTTTTAATGCATTTATTTCCCATCTTATACTTAAAAATATTTAAGGTGGTCATTCAGAGAGACACAGGGTACAACTACCCTTAAAAATGAAATAGGTAGCTGGACATGGTGGTTCACACCTGTAATCCCAGATTTTGGGAGGCCAAGGTGGAAGGATCGCTTGAGCCTAGGAATTCGAGACCAGCCTGGGCAACATAGTGAGACCTTGTCTCTACTAAAAATAAAAATTTAAAAAAAATAGCCAGGTGTGGCTGTGTGCACCTGTGGTCCCAGTTACTCAGGAGGCTGAAGCAGTAGGATCACTTGAGCCTAAGAGGTCAAGGCTGCAGTGAGCTCTGATCATGCCACTGTATTCCAGCCTGGGTCACAGAGTAAGACCCTGTCTCAAAAATCCAAAAAAAAAAAAAAAAAAAGACAAAAATAAAATAGGTAAGAAAATCAGGCAATGGGGGAAAAGGAATAAGTTGTGTGTGGCCAAGTGTATGATTACTGAAAAAATGAATACTGTGTCGTCTTCTGCAATTCCTAGAGTCCCCTGACTGTGGTTCCAAGCTCCTCTGCTGACAGAGTAAAGACAGGAATATAATCAATTAATGTGATCCATATTGAAGGCTAGGAATAGATTGGTTGTGCAGGTACATTCTTGCTGGTTCTTGAGACTGAGAACAATTTATCTTGTGGATCCTTACAAAGGAGACACTCTGGGTAGAAAGTTTAGAATTAAGTCTCGGGTTGCGGTAGCTTTTTGGCATTTTTCTGAATAAATGAAACAAAGAAATTACAGACTCAGTTGTGGGGTTTTGTGTGTTTGTTTGTTTTTGGATTGGTGTATGGGCACTACTGGTCATTAATAATTTTAGGAAAGTCCTTGATGAACACTACTTCAGCATGAGTCTGAAAGTTCTGTGTGTGTGTGTGTGTGTGTGTGTATGTATGATGTCTGTATGATGTCTGTAAGAGCCAAGAGTGCTGCTGTGGTAACTCTGCTGTCTAGTCTTAAAAATTTGAGTTGACAAAGAAAAAGGAGACATTGACCCATCTTTAATTTGAAAGATGTTTGCATGTGCCTCACATGATATTAACACTTAAAACAGTTGGCAAACTTAAATACGAATCCTGTGCCAAGAACTTACACATTTTCTGCTTTTCACTTAAGAATATAACCCCACACCATCGAATTGTATAATATCAGTTTTGCCAATTAGGTCCCTACTGATGCCATAGGTCTCCGTCACTGCCATTCAGCTATTCATTTCAGGGCATGTTTTTTGAAAAGCGCTTGTGACCTTTGTCCATTTTTATTGTCATTGCAATGATAATGCCAGCCTTGCCATATTTCCTGGCAGGAGAACGTCAAACAATGTGAGGAGAAAGAAGCGAAATAGGAAATATCCTTTAAAATGAGTGAGGCAATGAACTTAGGGAAAAATTCGTTCAATTTAATTTCCCTCTGACTCAGTCCCTACATCTGCTCCAGGCTCATCCAGCATTCACTAGTACCCTCCCTTCTTATTACCAGGTAGTCTCTATCTTCTTCAACCCCAGGTACTTCTACAAAACACAAATATCAGCCAGACTCAGATATCCAGATTCCACCCAGTGATGGGTTCTCAACAAAAAGCAAACCAACAGCGGGCAAGAAAGGCGAGCCAAAGGGTCGCTCACTGTATTCAGACCCCTTTACCCCCTCAGTGTTCACTTAGACCATGGCTGTGCAACTTAGCCACCTAAGTGTTGCTGCACAGCCCACAGCAACTAGTGTCTGTTTCTGTGTTCTTAGTTTGAAAATTGCCTGCCTGTGGGCTGAAAGTGCTCCCGATTTTAGCATTTGTTTTGAGCCACATCTGCCCACTCGTCCTGCAGGCAAAGCTGTTTGCAAGGAGCCTGATCAAAAGTGAATATGCCAGAAGGAATTTTCCCCTCAGCCCCCAATGCTGGCATGGTTTCTTCTCTCTGTAGGTGCCTGTTAGCTTACAGGATTCTACTTTGCTTTCCTGTTCTTTTTTTCTTTTTTTTTAAATTATACTTCGTTCTGGGGTACTTGTGCATAATGTGCAGGTTTGTTACATAGGTATACATGTGCCATGATGGTTTGCTACACCCATCAGCTTGTCATTTACATTAGGTATTTCTCCTAATGCTATCCCTCCCCTTGCCCCCCATCCCCCGACAGGCCCTGGTGTGTGATGTTCCCCTCCCTGTGTCCATGTGTTCTCATTGTTCAACTCCCACTTATGAGTGAGAACATGCGGTGTTTGCTTTTCTCTATTTCCAGAAATTTTCTCTAACGTATAAACAATGGGCAGAAACCCACACACAGATAGATAGTATTACAGCCAAGGATAAATCACCATAATTAAAAAAATAAAAGCCCTTTTAACAAAGTGGATTACTGGTAATACTGAAGATGCCAGATAACACACTTAAAACATTTTTACTTAAAGTGATACCTGTCTGTCAGCAGGAGTAGCAGTCAACAAGGACAAGTTGGGTAGTTAAATGAAATACTCAATAAAGTAAATGGTACACAAACACTTAATCCTTTAGATGTCCCATAATGCAGTCATTAAGTGACTTGGAAATAAGCATGAGAACAGTAAGTTCTATGAGGCAAGTGTTGGGGTGGACTTACTGGGAAATAATGTTAGATATGTGCTCCACAGAGAAAACCATGAAGTCTGACAGAGAAACATGTTTCTTATTTTTGTAAGCAAATACATTCAATTAGATGACAATAATGACATAGCTAAAAACATAAAACAAACTATGATTCCATGGGAACAAGTTTCCTAGTTTTGTAAGTCAAACTCTTAGATGATGGTGATAGTGATAGATTTCTTTGAAAAGTTTGTATTTAGCATACCTGAGAAGGTGCTTGAAACATATGATTTTTTGACAAAAAATTTTTCATTTTTCATAATCAAGTATACTGAACATAAATGAATTACACAGCAAAGATGTTCTATGCATCTAAAAATGAATGACATAAGTATAGAAATTTGTAACACATAAAGAAAAAAGAAACAGATTGAGATATGTATCTTAGAAGCTGAAAACAGCTAAAGTTTTATAGCAATTCTTATTTACATATTTTGCACATAGTGTTATCCCCAGTCAAATTACAAATGGTTCTCATTTTCATATTGCCATCCCTGTTTACCTACTCTAATCTGTGAGCAATAAAATAAAATATTTAGTCAGTTTAGGTATGACTGAATCCATGGCTGACCATAAGGTGAACAATTATTACAACTCTGTAATAATCTGTGAAAAATAAGACAGATTCAGGTAAGAGATAAGGTTATACAAAATGCAACAAAAATGCTACAGAATTGCCTTCATAATCAGGATGAATTCAGAATTTTAAAACAGTATATCATCCTTTTGTGTATGCATAAGATGCATCCCCCACACAATACAATTGGTGGACAGTATATAGCAAAGAAAACCATGTAATAGGAAACCAGTGCTTCAGCGTAAACAGAGCTATTTGTACCCTCTTGTCAACACCTCAAACTTTACTGTTCTAAGTTAAACTCATCACTTTACTCCCCAAATAAAAACTTTTGATTGTTAATTTTAGTAAACAGCTTTGATATTCTCATCCATTCAACTTAAAAAATGATACTCAACTTAGACTCTATGTCAGTCATTAAATTCATGTTTTTAAAAAATGAAGTCTGATATCATCATTTCTATTTAAGAATTCTTAATTCCTATTTGATCCCTTGTTCAAATCTTTAAAATTCCACGTCTGACCATTAAAATAGCATATCCTCTGGTCAAGCTTCCCCGTGTCTTTCTCCTTCTAATCATAATAATAAGTGCTTTAATCATAGTATTACAGTGCCCAGAATGTTTGTGGCACTTTGCCTACACATTAAATCCCAAACCATTCTGACATGCAAGGCCATATAATCTCCATTAATAAACCTTTTGATTCAATATTACTTTTTCTGTAACAAACTATTGGATTAACTGACCTCACTAGTCTCCAACAGTAGTTGTTCATCTCCTTGTATGTTTACTTTATGCCATTCTTCCCGCCAGAAACATTTTGCCTTTTCTTCCTCATTGACTTGATTTTCAATCCAAAGTTCATAAACCTCTTTTATGGCTCTGATCCATAATTACCTCTTCTTTTTCAAAAATTTCTATAGCAAATCTATTGCTACTGTCTATTTAAGTGACTTGGCATTTAATCATTTAATAATTTGTATTGCAATCTAAATTTAAGATGTATTTAATTTAGATGTATAAGTTTTGACTCCCTAGATTTAAATTTTCTAAAAGGCAGAAATAACTTGTTATTTTAAAACACAAATGTACACATATTAACCATAGCAGAGATGCTTTTTGTTCCCCAATATCTGTTTTCCTCTTCTTACTTAGTACAGCCCCCTGCCATTTAGCTGGCTATATGGCCATTTTGAAGGTAGCTATGACCAAGAGACCACTAAATTCTGGCCAGAAACANTGCACCCATCAAGTCGTCAGCACAGTCAGGTTCTGTCCAGCTTTCTCACTGGGAAATTTCTTGGGTTCAATGTAATTGCTGTCTAATGATTTTCTCATTTTCCTGAGATGACTGAATGGTTGAATCAGATCAAGGACGTGTATTTGATATTCTGCTCATTCTTACAGAGCAGATGCCTTCCATTACTGAATTTTGGGGGAGTTATTTAGAAAATAATAAAACCAACAGCTAAGCACTGATTTTTTTTTTGTCTGCATCTTGCATCGTTGCCAGCTTTACTGTAATTATGTCATTCAGAGAAAGATTCTAACCACTTCCTTTTCCTGGCCCCTTTGTGTTTAAAAAAGCAAAATTGTGGCCATATTTCTAAGCGGATAAGTCACATGCAAGTATAAAAATGGCTTTATATGAAGTCATTAGGAGTTTTTGAAAGTTTGTTGAGTGAAATCTTGAATGGAATGGCAAAGCAAAGTAGTTCTGCTGACAGGATTAATGTACAATTAGTGGAGGTGACACTAAGCTTTTATCAGTGGGAATTAATGAAAAACCCAAGGAGAATGGAAGAATCGTTGGAAATTTATTACATTTTGTGATATTTTCTCTGAAAGCACATACACAAAGTTGTAGTCTTACCTGCTTAATAAATCAGTGGAAGAGGTGTAGAAACATCATTAGCAATGGCCTACCAGTGACCCTAAAATGATGTCTGTGTTATTCTTGGGATGTTAGCTGCAGCAAAGAAGCTCAAATGACCTTAAACCCTCCCAATGGTTCATTTAAAAAGTTTTCACTTGCCTCCTGCTGATCTGTAGCTCTAGCTCAGAGATACCCAGTAGAATTTTCTGGGAGGATATAAATACTCTATATCTGGGCTGTTCGATACCATAGCCACTAGCCACATGTGGCTACTGAGCACTCAAAATATGGCTAGTGCAAGTGGGAAGCCAAAATGATCATTTAACTTTAGTTAATATAAATTTACATAGCCACGTTTGGGTAGTGCTGTCATTTTGAACAACATAGCTTTAGATCCCTGGGAGCCCCCGGAGATCCCTGGTGAGAGGGCCACATTGATAGAGATTCAAACTTTCTTTGGTTTAGGGGACAACACAGGCAAAGAACTTGTGAAGTTCTGGTTTGTAATCCCAATCTGATTTTCACCTGAAAAGTCATCTTTCCCCACTCCGAGAAAGCAAAACATTTGGAAGGGCAGGGGATCCACCACATACCCCTGTTTGTTTTACCATCTGCTGCTGCATTCAACAGAAGGGGCTGGCCAGGGTCAGCCAGGCCCAACAGGGTCAAGACAGGGTTAGAGAAGATCCTTATTTAGATTTAGTGTCATCAGCACTTGACTTGATTTCATATTAAAGCCCTTTAATGAAATGCTTATTATCTGTAATGAACTTTTGTTTCCATGCATGATACTGACAAGAAGCTCTTGAATTCATGGCCTAATTGTTAAAATTCATGATGTTTTCAAGCAGCAGTCCTAGAGTCTGCACCAGCGGACCGAGCAGGAGTGGAAAGCTCCCCTGCAGCGGACACCACAGAACTTTCACCTTGCAGATCCCCCTCAACTCCCCGGCACCGCCGCTATCGCCAGCCTGGAGGTAAGAGCTTAAGAGGGACTCAGACATAGAAACGTGAAAAATGATTTCTAGTTTCTGAACCTTTCCTTTGCCTGATTGTTTTACTGCCAAAATAATTTTTTTAGTCTCACTTATTGAAAATTAATTGGGAGCAAATATAATCAGCCCTTTGTATCCGTAGGATCCACATCTGTGGGTTTCGTATCTGCGAATTCAACCAACCACCCATCAAAAATATTTGGCAGAAGAATAAAGCTTCTGTACTGACCATGTACATACTTTTTTTGCTTGTCATTATTCCCTAAACATTATAGTATGACAGCTATTTACATAGCATATCCATTGTGTTAGTTATTATAAATAATCTACAGGTGATTTAAAATATATAGGAAGAGATGCATAGATTATATTCAAATACGACACGATTTTATATCAGGGACTTAAGCATCCATGGATTTTGGTATCTGAGGGAGATCCTAGAACCAATACCCCACAGGTAACAAGGGATGACCGTAACGTTACTATAGGACCAAGTGGTGGAAAAATAAATGATTAGAGAAGATGTCATTAGTCTAACCAATATTTGTTTAGTTCCATCATTGCATTGCATTTTGTGAGGAGTAACGTGAATCAAAAGACTCTTCTTTAGATGTTAGCTAGCTGAAGAATCTCAGTGCTGGGTTTACCAAAATGTTCCCAGTTTCTGATATATTACCATGAGTCCCAATGTAGTCTATGTGAGTGAACTCATCTGGGCGTCACAATTTGGGGAGACCTTGTTAATAATATTATTTCATCTAAAATAAGGTCCAGGCACAGGGGACCCCAGTCATCGTTCTTGCTAGTGGCAGAAACTGGCGTATGTATTTTGATATATAGTTAAGAAAATTGTAAAGCATTACTCCATAATTTGTTTGAGAGCACAATAAATGTCCTCTAATTGGAGAAAAAAATAATCAGGACAAAAGGTAGAAATATTTTAATTATCTCCCATTTTCCCCGCTGCTCAAATAAATATATCCAAATAACAGTTGTTTTCAAATGTTTGCTTTTCTCTTCTTAAGCCAATTATTTCAAGTCAGAACAGAAAATTACACAATTATGAAACCAGATTCACCCCAAGTAACCCAAATGAAAAGGCTTTTTTTTTTTTTTTTTTTTTT
>NW_016805021.1:2539446-2589157 GCF_001698545.2 Rhinopithecus bieti
AAAAAGTTTTTTTTTT
Organism: Rhinopithecus bieti; assembly: GCF_001698545.2. NCBI lineage: Eukaryota > Metazoa > Chordata > Mammalia > Primates > Cercopithecidae > Rhinopithecus > Rhinopithecus bieti. Next base: position 2,539,463 of record NW_016805021.1, read on the forward strand.
TTTTTTTTTTTTTTTTTTCCGAGACAGAGTCTCACTCTGTCGCCCAGGCTGGAGTGCAGTGGCGCAATCCCGGCTCACTGAAACCTCTGCTTCCCGGGTTCAAGTGATTCTCCTGCCTCAGGCTCCTGAGTAGCTAGGATTATAGCCGTGTGCCACCACGCCCAGCAGTTTTTGTAATTTTAATAGAGATGGGTTTTCACTTTGTTGGCAAGGCTGGTCTCAAATTCCTGACCTCAGGTGATTCACCCTCCTCGGCCTCTCAAAGTGTTGAGATTACAGGCATGAGCCACTGCGCCCAGCCTGTGGAGGCATTTTTGACTCTCACAGGCATGCTTCGAATAGGGCATTTTAGCAAAAGATAAAGTACATGGCTCCAAATGGTTATCGGTGGCCTTTGCAACTTGGTAGAAGCTGTTGTCATTGCCATGAGCTCTGAGAGCAACTAGGAGGGTCTGAGTCCGGCTGTTGTTAGAGATCTGCCTTCATGGATATTAGCACTTGGGGCTTTCAGGCTCTAGGTCAGTTATGGGTTACCCTGCCATTTGGGTGTTTCTGGTAAATGAAGGTGACAAAGTAGACTTTCCTGGCTTGTCGTGGTACTACTATGGAATTAGCCAGATCTCTCTATTCTTCTTAGAGCTTTGGTCAGTCCAGGTCTTGGCAACGTCCTTGACCATTGCCATATAGGACAGACCCCTTTGACTTCATTGTAACCTGGAAGAGTTTGGGACCAAAACCTATGGAAGTAAGGCTCTACCAAGGCAAGAGTTAAATGCTGTTCAAGGTGTTACAATTATTAGAAGTCTACTTTATATTCTCTTTTCATATGTTTATATTCGCATATAAAATTTTTAATTCACATAAGGATTACTTGGAAATCCTCATCTTGTTTGTGCATTAACTAAGCCAAATCCTTTATTTCCTCCCTGATATGACTAAATCATAGAGACACAGAAACATAGGAAGGAGGCTGAAACATGTGATAATATGGAGGACCCAAATGAGGACAGCATCACATATTTCTATCTAGCTGAAATTTTGCCTGTGCATCTGTCTACTTGCCACCTTGTTCCAAAATGCAATAAGGCTATTGGGGGAAGAGAAGGTAGAGCTGTTTTATGCGTTTGTGCTTGGGCACATTAAGCAGCTCTTTGCTTCCCCTCTCATGTGTGTATTTATTTTAGGCATGATTGTGAAACATTAGGGCCAAACTAATAAAAGCCCTTCAGGTCAAAATCACAGTGGACTGTTTTCACTAAAAGCCTGAGCGAGGAGAAGCAGCGAGCTTGGCACCAGCACTGCCAAACGCTGTGTGTACAGTCCGAGGAGTGAAAGGGACTGCAAGGTTGCTCAATACATCCTTTTGATTTTAAAAGGGCCACATTTAAACCATCTGTACTGTTAAGGGTGTTCTGAGAAGGAAATTCTAACAGAAGGAAATTCTCTCAGTAACATGATGTGGTATCTTTTTTAAGAACTTTTTTTATTAAGATATAGTTCATATACCATAAAATTTACCTTTTTAAAGTATATCGTTCAGTCTTTTTAAATTTAATATATATTCACAAGGTCAGGCAGCCATAACCACTACTTAATTCTAGAACATTTTCATCACCCAAAAAGAAACCCTATACATATCAGCCATTCTATACTCATTAGCAGTCACTCTCCATTCCCCCTCCAACCCCAGCAGCCCTAGGCAACCACTAATCTTACTTTCTCCCTCTATGGATTCGCCTCTACTGGACATTTAACATAAAGGGAATCATATAATATGTGACCTTTTGTGATTGGCTTCTTCTTTAACTTGGCATGTCTTCCAAGTTTATCCATATTCTAGCATGTATTGGAACTTCATTTCTTTTTGTGGCTGCATAATATTCCCTTGTATTTATTTGTTCATCAATTGGTGGACATTTGTTTCTACTTTTTGGCTACTATGAGCAATGCTGCTATGAATATTCACGTACACGTTTGTGTGTAGAAGTATGCTTTTGTTTCTCTTGGTTATAACCCCAGAGTGGAATTCCTGATGTGCAATCTTGTTATTTGCCCATTAACAGAGATAATACAGGGCATTTGGCCCAGTCCTTCATCCGGTGCAGGAATAAAAATGATGATTTTCATTGTAGAATATTATCCATTTGCCTCACCATTCCATTTCCTTTCTTTTCAAATAACCAGGACAGACGGCGGACAATGCCCACTGCTCTGTTTCACCGGCTTCTGCTTTTGCAATAGCCACAGCTGCAGCAGGACATGGGAGTCCACCAGGTGAGTAGGGGAGCAGCTATGTACAGATAGGTGGCCATTTATATGAAGTCAGTGGCCCGTGTCTGCCAGTGTCTTGATGAGACGCTCGTCCGCTCTCACACTGGAATCCCAGGACCTTGGGAAGCCGAAGCAGAAGGATTGCTTGAGACCAGTAATTTGAGACTAGGCAGGGCAACACAGAGACCCCATCTCTATAAAAAATTTTTAAAATTAGCTGGGCATGGCTTTGCATGCCTGTAGTCCCAGTTACTTAAGAGGCTGAGGCAGAAAAATCGCTTGAGGTCAGGCGGTTGAGGCTAGAGTGAGCTGTGATCACACCACTGCACTCCAGCCAGGGTGATAAAGTGAGACCCTATCTCAACAAAACAAAATAAAATAAAATAATAATAAGAGAATGCACATTCCTAGCTCTTTCTGAGTCAGTGTTTCTGGGAAGAGACTGTCTTTTAAATAAGCATCTTCAGAAACCTCCTTATTTGGCCAGGCACAGTGGCTCACGCCGGTAATCCTAGCACTTTGGGAGGCCGAGGCAGGCGGATCACCTGAGGTCAGGAGTTCAAGACCAGCCTGGCCAGCATGGTGAAATCCTGTCTCTACTAAGAATGCAAAAATTAGCTGGGCATGGTGTCATGTGTCTGTAATTCCAGCTACTCAGGAGGCTGAGGCAGGAGAATCATTTGAACCTGGGAGGCAGAGGTTGCACTAAGCCAAGATTGCACCACTGCACTCCAGCCTGTGTGACAGAGCGAGACTCTGTCTCAAAAAAAAAGAAAAGAAAGGAAAAGAAAAAAGAAATCCCACCATTTGCAACAATATGGATGAACCTGAAGGACATTATGTTACCTGAAATAAGCCAGGCACAGAAAGGCAGATACTGCATGATCTCACTTATATACGGAATCTAAAAAGTCAAACTCATAGAAGTAGAAGGTAGACTGGTAGTTACTAAGGGCTGGTGGGGAGGAAGGGAAGTGGGAAGCTGTTTGGTCAAAGGATAAAAGGTTCAGTTACACAGGAAGAATAAGTTCTAGAGATCAGTTGTACAGCATGGTGACTAGTTAAAAATGTACCGCATACTTGAAGATTGTTAAGAGAGTAGATTTCAGATGCTCTCCCACAAAAAAATGGTAAGTGAGGTAACAGATGTTACTTAGCTTGACTCAACCATTCTTCAATATATACGTACATCAAAACATCACATTGTACCCTGTAAGCATATACAATAAAAAATAATCAAATAAATAAGCATAAGCTCCTTCAGGTGAGTCATTCAGGTGGTCTGTGGGTTACAGCTCTGAGAAATTCTTTATCAGAGAAGGCTGTTATTCCTCCTGTGTTGTTTGACAGAGTTCTTCACCCTTTATAACTCAATTACTGAGAACACGTTTCCATTTTAATTGAGTACAATGCTAAAAGCATATGCAAGGTGGGAGGGAGGGCTTGTGGAGTGCGGGGAGCAGATGCGGGGGGCAGCTATTGCTTTAGCTGACTCATAATTCATTTCCAGTAGCTCCACGATTCTTTCTGAGATGCTGTCAGTTAATTTGCAGGGTAAAGAAAAAGTACTTAAAATAAAAGCACAGTATTTTAATAGATAAATATTATATTCATTATCTCTTTCCTCTTCTCTCACGTGCAAGGAGGATGTTATGTTGAAATAAATCTGTAAGTGGTTTCGGGATGGGTATGGTGGCTTATGCCTGTAATCCTAGCACTTTGGGAGGCCAAGGCAGGCAGCTCACCCAAGGGCAGGAGTTCAAGACCAGCCTGGCCAACATGATGAATCCCCATCTCTACTAAAAATACAAAAATCAGCTGGGCGTGGTGGCGCATGCCTGTAATCCCAACTACCTGGGAGGCTGAGGCAGGAGAATCGCTTGAACCTGGGAGGCGGAGTCTGCAGTGAACTGAGATCATGCCATTGCACTCCAGCCTGGATGACAGAGTGAGACTCCATCTCAAAAGTAAATAAGTAAATAAATAAATAATAAATCTCTAAGTGGTTTAAATAGCCTTGTTGCTGTGTCTTCACCTAAACTAAACCTATGGGCTCCAATCATCATGATTTATAGAAACATGAGAGACGGCATATTTTGCTAATTAGCCATTTTTCACCTTTGTGGTAACAAAGGAGTCCTTTCCAAAGATTCTGAACCAATATTCACAATAGTAACTAGTAGGTATTATCGGTGTGATTTTTTTTTTCCAAATTGAGGACCAAAAAGAGATGTTCTGTAATGGACATTAACTACCATAGTGACTTATATATATATATTTCTCTAAATAAACATTTTGCAGATTGACCACATTCTGTTTCTTCAGCATTTTGCCATACATGCTTCACCGGAGATATGGTCAGGCAAATTGGGATGTGCTTTGCCCCAAATATTCTTAAAACCTTTCCCCAAGAGTCCCATCAGAATAATACAAAGCAGCCTATAATGGTCAAAATAGCAATCTTGTCGATACAGTTGGCTTCTGTGATTGATTACATTCTGTAACAGTGAACATTTGGGGGGAAATAAGGAAGACGTTGCTAGGCTTTCAGCAGAGTTGTTGTCCATTGTGATTTACTAAGACCTTCTCCTGTCTTCTGTTCTTACGAGCTAGTCTGCCTTTGAAAAAAGTGAAGGACAAGAGCATCTCACAGATTTCCTAATTTAAATATGGTTTGTGAGGGAAAATTAATTTGGAGTTTATTTGAGATGAGCCCATTCCCTATTTACTGGAGAGTAGGGGGAGGTCCTTTTTTCACCTGAGATTGCAATGAAGATTGAGTCGTTCGAATGTGCTTTAGAGAATGGTTTTCTGACTCGCTTTCCCAGGCATATTGGGCCAGAAGGAAAAAGTGACCAAAACAGCCAGCTCTTTCTCCCTTTTTGAAAGCCTGCTGCTTTTCTGTTGCCTTTTTGCCTACTTCTCTCTTGCAGCTCAAATAGTCTTAGGAAGAAAACTCTTCTTCAGCGAGCTGGCTCCTGGTGGTGCTTTCTGAGGAGGGCAGCACGGACTTGCTAACAGACTCAGTCAATGTTGCTAGGTGTTAGTAAGCCTGCACCCTGCATGAGCAGACTGCTCTTTTATGACAGTGCTGTTGATGTTGCCTATCATGTAGTCTGAAGCCACATGATTTGATTTTAGAAGTAGAGGCAATAAGGGATTGGATTCAACAGTGCCCATGGCTCTGCTGTGAAGGCAGCACGTTGCACAGGGGTCAGTTTCAATGGCTAGTGGCGGTAAGAAAGGGGGTCTCTTTTGGAGTGGAGACCAGTGCACTCCTGGGGCTCAGTCACTCAGAGGAATTGGTCCCTTAGCAGATTTTACCTGCCTGGGAGAACTGGGCAGAGAGCAGAAGGTTGTAATCAGAGCAGAAATAGGGAAGAGCTAAGAAGATAATCTGGATTTATTGGCTAGCCAGGGAGAGCATGGCGTTGCCCGGGGAGGGCTAGACCTAGATACCTGAACAGGTGTTCAAAGGAAGAGAGTGCTGGATAAGAGTCAACTCCCAAACAGACTTTTTATCTCCTCTGGGAATCAGGAATTGCCAGCCTAGATGCATCCAGAGCCTGGTGAGTTGCAAAGGCAAAGCAGAAGAAAGATTGCATAGACAACTGAACACCCCATGCTTTCATCGGTCTCTGCAGGCTTCCCGTCTGCTTATTCGGCTGTGATACAGATAGACTTGGGGATGCAGCTCTGCTGTGTCCTGGCTCGTAACAGGAAACAAGGTATAGCGTAGTCAACCCTGAGGTTTGCAGAGTGGGTTTCTATGTTTCAGGTTCCTCTGCAGATTCCCTCTTGCTTTAATACTCTCCCAGCCCTTCCCCTGATCCCATCTCCATCAAAATATCTGGCACCTCTGGTTAATAATAATAATTATTAATTATTATGTTCTCAAATATTAACTCTAGGCATTTGTATATGAAACCATTTCTCTTTAAGTTGCTTAGAAAAATTCCTTACTGTGTTAAAAGGAATTTCAAATGCAATAAAAGGGAGGACAGCAATTTTTTTATTTGTAAGGAGGTCAAGACAAGACGCTCCTGCCTGACCCCAGAGGCAAGGAAAACTGATTTTATTTGTGGATGGTGCCCTGTGATCTGTTTGGGATTTCCTGCCTGGCTGCTAGGGTCTCAGCCTGCCTAATTTCCACATGTACTGGAAAAGCCTGGTTTTCAATCTTTTTGGGGGGAACTGGGGGACAGAATCTTGCTTTATCACCCAGGCTGGAGTGCAGTGGCGTGATCTTGGCTCACTGAAACCTTTGCCTCCCAGGTTCAAGTGATTCTCCTGTCTCAGCCTCCCAAGTAGCTGGGACTACAGGTGTGTGCCACCACTCCCAGCTAATTTTTGTATTTTTAGTAGAGATGGGGTTTCACCATGTTGGCCATGCTGGTTTTGAGCTCCTGGTTTTGAACTCCTGGTTTTCCAAGCCTCCTGTCTCCCTTGGCCTTCCAAAGTGCTAGGATTACAGGTGTGAGCCACTGCACCTGGCCTCAATCTCTTTTTCTTCCTTTTTTTTTTTTTTTTAATTAATGAATCAATGACTTTAAAAAAAAAAAAAATCTACAGCCTTCCCTTCCCAAAATTGGATGAGTCTCTTCCTCCCATGTCATGCTCCCTTTGTTTACCTGAGTCAGCGCTATCCAGAGAACCCATATCCTGCCCCTCAAAACTCAAGATTTGGATTTTATGCTTTCTGTGAATGTGGTAACCCTTCAGGGAATTTTTAATGGATTTTTATGTAGACCCATAGGTGATACCTAGGATTGTAGTGTTGTGCTTTCACTATTGCTTCTATCTCTGTTTATAGTGTTTCTCTGACAAACACATCACAGGAATGCAGCTTTTAGCAGCATTGCTGTCTCATGTTTCCTGATTAATTTCAACTCCCTACCAACAGTTTCTATCCTTGCTTTATTTTTTTTCCTCGACACTTATCACTATTTGACATACTATTTGTTTTACTAATTTACCTTGGTTTATTATCCATTTCTCCAATAAAATGTAAGATCCACGAGGGCAGAGATTTTTATCTATTTTATATACTGCAGTATCCCTGAAATCTAGAGTAGTATTGTACATGTAGTAAATGATTCATAAATGCTTAATGAATTAATGAATCAATGACTGAATCTTCATACTTGCAATAGGGAATATTCAGTGCAGAAAAGAAAAAATTGTACTGTCCATATATTTTTATAGTGCTGTGATGTTTTTAAATTGTTTGTTGTTGTTGTCATTGTTGTTATTTCTAGGGCAAAAGAGTTTTGTCTTATTTCTCCGACTGACCTGGGGAAGTGATATCAGTCTCTGCAAGTCAGCAAGCAGGTTTTGAGTGTCTTGGGTGTTTAGTATCACTTTTTTGGATACCCACAACTCTGAGCTGAGCACCCAGTAGACTTGTAAATAAGCCTCATTGTCTTGGTATTCATTTGATGTAAGACTTTTCCTCACACTCATGATTGGAAAGTCCTTGAGATATGCCTGGACCTGAGGCCTAAGGTCACCCTAAATGTTAGCTGCCAATCAGAATGCAAGCACTAACTAAACTGGTAAAGCTTCATACTGTGATATTAATAAGAATTGGTTTTGTGTTGCACTCATACCCACAGAACCAGGCTTTTCTTTCTCTCCAATAGAGATACCATCATTGATCTACAAATTAGGCCTAGTTACAGATGGATCCTGAATTTGTAGGCCTGATGTTTATGCAATTTGGGGAAACACACCTCAAGGAAAATAATATAAAATTATAAATACAAACCTTTAGGGCACCTCCCAGGGCTTTGGAAGAGGCCCATACAAATTGAGAAGGCCTAAAGCTTAAGTTTTCTTGACTTCCTGATAAATCTGCTTTTGAGTCCAATCCAGAACATTCTTGGAATCACGACAGCTACAGGAAATTTTGTATGCTGGGGAGTGAGGGTGGGGGCATCAGTGATTGTCAATGAGTCATTAGCCATCTTTCTTCTAAGTTAGCCCAGAGTCAGGTGGTATAATGAAAAAAAGCAGAAGATGGCATCAATTAAATATGCACAGTTGACCAGGTGTTAATATGCACACTCTTCTGGCGACGAGTTGGATTAGTTGGTAGTGGTGAGTAGAGCAGAATGATGTATGTATTGCCACCCTGATTTCCTTCCCCAGTGTCAAATAAGCCTCTCTTCCATAGGGCTTTAACTCTATACAGGATAGGACTGAAACAAAGGATGGTTGATGGTGTTCTTGTGTGCCACCACACTGATTGAAATGTATTTGCAGGCACCTGCTCAAATTTAAGAGCTCTGCATAAAGTGGAAATATAAATGTGTGCATTTTAAATGGCTGCTGATACAGGGAATCTGCAGGTGCAGTTTGGATATAGTTATGATATGAATAGAAATGCAAATTCAATGAATAAATGTATCAGAGCACATCATTGCACTTACTATACACCTGAAGTTGTAGGATTAATTATAGAGTTTATGAAATGATATAAAATGCAGTATGAAAGTGTGAGGTGGGTTATTTTTATGAGAGTAGAAATCATGGCAGTGGAGGTACTATAAGCAACTCCTGATTATCTGTGAGCAGATTATATGTTTTACTGTTCTGTGCAAGTCAAAGTAAATTAACAAAGTAGAGGAATGGTTGAATGCACTTACAGGAAAATTAGTGTCACTGTTACAATTGCTTAGATAAGCAGTGAATCTTTTACTGGTGGTTACCTGGTACTTGTAAAGCAGATAATTCATAATCTGTTTTATCTTCTGTAAAACCAGTCATGGCATGTGTAGTAAATAGTAGGTCTGAGGTTGATGTGAGTTGGGCTTGGATTGGTTTGTTAAAATACTGATATCTGGTCCCACACCTAAAGATTCTGAGTTGATCGATCTGGGGTACATCGTGGGATTAAGGAATTTTTTAAGTTCCCCAGGTGATACTAATGTGAAGCCAAGTAGGAAATGCTTTGTGTGTGTGTGTGTGTGTGTGTGTGTGTGTGTGTGTGTGTGTGTATTTTACTGAGGTAATGTCAGTTAAGGGTAAAAATTTGGATGTTTCCAAATTTCATCATAGATTTGGATGTAGATGGATTTAATGATTATTTGATTAATTCAGCAGAAGAATGTGGTTAAAACAGTTGTGTAATCTTAACCCACACCCTCAGGCAATTTAGGAAGTATGTCTGGATTTCATTCTACAGTCTAGTATTAATTTACATATTGAGTGTTTTAGGTGTAGATATGGTAGGTGGGCTGGATGTGAGGAGTGCTAGACTGAGTCCTGTGTGTGTCACCTTGGACGGTTTCTCTCTGGGCCTGTTGTTTCATGATGGAAGCCTGAGAGCTCAGCTGGTGCACTTGCTCTCCACGTGTGATCTCTCAGCCTGTAGTGTCAGCATAACCTGGGAACTTACTGGAAAAATAAATTCTCAGGCCACACATCATTCCTACTGAATCAGCATTTCTGAGGGTGGGACACAGCATCTGTCTTTTACAGACTCTTTAGCTGATTCTGATACATACTAAAGTTTGAGAAGCAGTGAACTAGTATAATGTCCAAGCTGCCTTACCTATTTAAAAATTTGACTCCATATTACTTGTAGTAGACTATATAGTAGATGAAAAACCTAAATTTGAATCTCTTCCCAAACATTAAGTACAACTCAACCTTTATCTTTTGGTAGTTTTTGCACAGTATGCATAATTGATGTTGTTCCAAGTTGTACATTTAAATTCTCACTTTTCTTCATCATTTAAAATATGGAAGGTTGCCTAGAGTTCTGCATCATGTTAGAAAATCTTTTTATCTCGAAGTAACAAGAACTGTTATAGTAATTTCTCTCTAATTACACTTTTATAATAGCTTTATTGAGCTATAATTCATGTACCATACAATTCACCTATTTAAAGCCTACAGTTCAAGCTGGGTGTGATGGCTCATGCCTGTAATCCCACCATTTTGGGAGGCCAAAGCAGGAGAATTGCTTGAGCCCAGGAGTTCAAGACCAACCTGGGCAACATAGTAAGACCCCATTTATAAAAATAAAAAAAATAGCTGCACATGGTGGCACATGCCTATAGTCCCAGCTACTTGGGAGGCTAAGGTGGGAGGATCTTTTGGGCCTGGGAGGTGGAGACTGCAGTGAGTCATGATCATGCTCCATTTTAGCCTAGGCAACAGAGTAAGACCAGTGTCTAAAAGAATAAATAAATAATAAATAAATAATAAATTAAAAAGTCTACAGTTCCATGGATTTTAATATATTCCCAGAGTTGGGCAACAGTCACAATACATTTTAGAACATTTCCCCAAGCCCTTTAGCTGTTACCAGTCACTCCCTATTTGTCTCTTCCTCTAGCCCTTTGCAACTGCTAATCTCTTTTCTGTCTCTATAAACGTATTTATTCTCGATATTTAATATAAATGGAACTATTCATACAATATATGCCCTTTTGTGACTGACTTCTTTTACTAGCATGTTTTGAGGTTCAGCCATTTTTGTAGCATGCATCAGTCACTTGATCCTTTTTACTGTGGAATAGTACTCTATTGTATGGATATACCACATTTTATTTATCCATTCATGAGTTAATGGACATTGGGGTTATTTCTTCTTTTCAGCTGCTGTGAATGATGCTGCTGTCAATGTTCATGTACAAATTTTTGTGTGTATGTTTGTTTGCATTTATGTGAGTACATACCTAGGAGTAGAGTTGCTAGGTTGTATGATAAGATTATGTTTAACTGCTTAATAAACCGTCAAATTGTTTTTGAAAGTAGCTATACCATTTTGCATTTCCTTCAGCAGTGTAATTGAGTTCCATTTTCTCCATATAACAGAGTAGTCCCAATTCTTCCCTTGTAATATTACTGTGATTTATTTTATTTATTCATATCCTATAATCATCCAATATGTTGTTATTATTAATATTAATATTTTGAGATGGAGTCTTACTTTGTCACCCAGGCTGGAATGCAATGGTGCGATCTCGGCTCACTGCAAACTCCACCTCCTGGGTTCAGGCAATTTTCCCTGCTTCAGCCTCCCGACTATTATTACTTTAGGCAAAGTTATCTTTTAGATCATTTAAAAATAAGAAAAACAAAAGATTTTCCTTTATCTTCATTTTTTCCTTCTTTTGTTTATATAGATCCAAGTTTCTGACCTATATCATTTTCCTCTGCCTGAAGAACTTCTTTTAACATTTCTGGCAGGACAGGTCTGCCAGCAATGAATTCCTCTGGTTTTTGTTTGCCTGAGAAAGTCTTTATTTCTCCTTCACTTTTGAAGCATAATTTCACTGAACATAGAACTCTAGCTTGGTGGTTTTTTTCTTTCAACACTTTAAGTATTTCACTCTACTCTCTTCTTGCTTGCCTGGTTTCTGATGTGATGTTGTCATTCTTGTCCTTGTTCCTCTGTTGGTAAGTGTTTATTTCAAGAACTTCTCTTTATCTTTGGTTTGCTGCAGTTTGAATACGTTATGCTTTGATGTGGTTATCTTGGTATTTATTCTGCTTGGTGTTCTCTGAGCTTCCTGGATCTGGATTTCATGTCTGTTATTAATTTTGGAAAGTTCTTGCCATTATTAATGCAAATATTTCTTTGACTCAGTTCTTCAGTACTCCAATTACTTGTTTGTTATACCCTTTGAAATTGTCCCACAGTTCTTGTATGTGCTCTTCTGTTTGGGTTTTACCCCTTTCCTTTTCTCTTTGTGCTTCAGTTTGGAAATTTTCATTGGCCTCTCTTCAAGGTCACTGTTCTTCCCTCAGCTATGTTGAGTCTACCGATGAATCAGATAAAGGCATTCTTCATTTCCGTGTCTGTGTTTTTTATGTCTAGCATTTTCCTTTGAGTCTTAGTTTCTATTTACCTCTTTACATTATCCATCTGAACTTGCATATTGTCTACTTTTTCCATTAGAACCCTTAACATATTATAGATATTTCCCTACTTATGATGGCTCAACTTACAACTTTTTGACTTTATGACGGTGTGAAAGTGATGCACTTTCATTAGAAACTGTGCTTTAAGTATGCATACAACCATTCTGTTTTTCACCTTCAGTACAGTATTCAATAAATTATATGAGATATGGTATACTTTATTGTAAAATGGGCTTTGTGTTAGATGATTTTGCCCAACTATAGACTACTGTTCTGAGCACATTTAAGGTAGCCTAGGCTAAGCTATCATGTTTGGTAGCTTAGATATATTAAATGCATTTTTGACTTACGCTACTTTTCATTTAAGATGGGTTTATTGGGATGTGACTCAGTCAAAAGTTGAAGAGCATCTGAAATCATAGTTATTTTAAATTTACTGTCTAATAATTCCAAGGTCTTTGTCATATCTAAGTCTGATTCTGATGCTTGCTTTGTATCTGTTATGGGCTGCACTGTGTCCCCACTAAATGCATATTTACCATTACCCTAGAATATGACTGTAGTTGAAGATAGGGTCTTTAAAGAGGTCATTAAGGTTAAATCAGGTCATATGGGTGAACCCTATAAGGAGGCTATTAGGACATACACATAGACTAAGGCGTGACCATGTGAAGACACAGGAAGAAGACAGCCACCTACAAGCCAAAGAGAGAGGCTCAGAAGAAACCAAACGCGCTGACTCCGAGATCTGGACTTCTAGTCGCTACAACTATGAGAAAATACATTTTTTAAGCCACGATTTCTGTGGTATTTTATTATGGCAGCCTGAATAAATTACTAAAGTCTCTTGAGACTGTGTTTCCTCTTGCCTTTTGGCATGCCTTGTAGTTTTTTGCTGAGACCCAGACAGGTTATATCAGATAATAAAGACTGAGATAGATAGGCCTTTAAGTGTGAAGATTTATGTTATCTGACTAGAATTTGGGTTGTGCTTGATGTTTGCTTAGGAACCAAGGCTTCAAATTCCTTCAATGCCCTTTTTGTTTTCCCTCATGAATTGGGGCTTCCCTAAGTACTCCTTCTCAGAGAGAATCTATGTTTTCGAGCTCTTTCTGCTGTAATCTGTTATCTTACTGAGTCTCTGTTAGGGTGGGGTGATGGTGGGGAGGGAGAGTCTTCTATATCTTCCAATGAAACCTTACCGTTTTAATGGACTGGTACCTCAAAGCTGTGACCCTTACAAACGTTTTTCCAGTGATAGAGCTTCTTTTCCCACTGCCCCCTACTTCCCTGGCTGCCACATTCCCACTTTATTTCCTTGAATCCCTGACCCCTGTAGACTATATTAGTTTCCCCATAGCTAAGAAGAAGGCAAGAGGGGACTGGAATGGGAACAATGTCTTTTTCCAAGCAGGATAAGGCTTAGGCAAAGCTTTTATCCCTGAAGAGCTGGCCTTCATTGTGGAGAAGGCCCTGGGCATATTTCCAGTGTTACTCTTCCCCTCTCCCTGCAAGAGCCATGAAGAGATCTTTCTCCAGTGTTTGCTGGGAGGACTTGGTGTGATTCCTGGAGGTAAAGTCCCCAAATGTGTGGCCACCCTCCTAAGAATGTGGTTCTCAAGAGCGTCTCACTGTCATGCTGGTCCACACTCAACCTCCAGCAGTTCATCAATACAACGATTCAAGTACTGCTACCAGGTCATAGCTCCAGCGACTTCTGCTCCAGGTAGGCAGATCTGTGTTTCTCTGGATGTGCTTGTTTTTTTTTCCAGAGTTTGTGATGACCATTTCCCTTGAAACCTCAATTTTCTGGTATGTCCAAGAAAAGTTGTTGATTTTCAGGCTATTTCATTCTTCTTGTGTTATGGATGGATGTGATGACTTCTAAGTTCTTTATGTGTCAGAGCTGAAACTCAGATTCTCAATTTGGTGGGATCTTTATTGTGATCTCAATTTTGTAGGTCAAATTGGGGAGAAATGCACATCGTAACAATACTCAGCCTTTCAATCCATTAACTAGGAACGTCCCTTCATTTACTGAGATCTTCTCTCACTTCTGTCAGCGATATTTTATAGTTTTTAGCATACAAATCTTGCATTTGTTTTGTTGCACTTATTCCTAAGTATTTGACTCTTTTTGGTGTTATTGTGAATAGAATTGTTTCCTTTTATTTTAGATAGTTTGTTGCTAATATTTAGAAATACAATTGATTTTTCTAGATTGTCTTGTTTTCTACAACTTTGCTAAATTCATTTATTAGTTCTACTAGGTTTGTTTTCAAAGATTCTTTAGGATTCTCTACATATAGAATAATTTCTTCTGTGAATAAAGATAGTTTTATTTCTTCATTTCCAATCTATATGCCTTTCATTTTCTTTCTTTTCTTTTCTTTTCTTTCTTCTTTTTAAGACGGAGTCTCGCTCTGTCGTGTCCAGGCTGGAGTACAGTGATGCAATCTCAGCTCACTGCAACCTCTGCCTGCCGGGTTCAAGCGATTAGCCTGCCTCAATCTCCCAGATAGCTGGGATTACAGGCACCTGCCACCACACCTGGCTCACTTTTTGTGTTTTTAGTAAAGACAGGGTTTCACCATATTGGCCAGTCTGTTCTTTCTTGCTTTGTTGCACTGACTAGACAGCCTATGTTTTGAATTGCAAGCGCTTCTTTCAAGTCCTTGTCAAGCATGGGACCTATACACTGCTGATGAGATAGTTGATGCTCATAGTTTTACAGTAATAAATATATAATGATGTAAACATACAATCAGCTCACAAAAGGCACCTATCAAAATAATCCCACAAAGCTCTTTCTGTACACATCCCATTGGAATTCGACTTTTTTTTATTTTTTGAGAGATAGAGTCCTGCTCTGTCACCCAGGCTGTCGTGGAGTACAGTGACACAATCATGGCTCACTGCAGCCTTGAACTCCTGGACTCAGGTGATCCTTCCACCTAAGCTTCCTGTGTGGCTGGTACTATAGTTATGCACCACTACATCTGGCTAATTTTTTTTAGTTTTTTGTAGAGATGAGGTCTCTCCACGTTGCTCAGGCTGGTCTCCAACTCCTGTCTTTAAGTGATCCTCTTGCCTTGGCCTCCCAAAATGCTGGGATTACAAGTGTTAGCCACTGTGCCTGGCTGGAACCTGACTTTGAAACTAGATTAGCTGTACCTTAATAGGCCTTGTTCAGAATCACTGGGTAATTTCTAAATAAAAGCATCCAGGGATACTTTTTTCATTCAGTTGTTCTTTCACACCACTCTTCAAAAGATTCAGTACACCTTTTTGTTTTTTCCTACTGGAAGGTAGCCTAGTTTGTGACACATTTCCTATTGTTTTTTCCAAAATATATTAAAAATATTTAAACATTATTTCACTAAAGACCAGTACTTTAACAGTGGTCCCAAGTCCTATTTTTAAACCCACACACACATGCACACACTCATACTCACGCACATTGTGCTTGGAATTAGAATTGTGGAACTGCAAAGCTGTGGCTGTCACTGGTGTGAGTATACCCCTGAGCCTGCAAAGCAGCTAGAATGCTCATGGCAGGTGGGCTTTGCATTCTCTTCCTGGAAACATGCCACACAGCAAGCTAGATCACAGAGATATCCTTGCCGTGCTTTCCAAGCAGACCCAAATCCCGTTCCAGCTGGCCTGTCCACCTTCTTCCCTGATGGTGCTGCACTGCCAAGTTCCCTTTCTTTACATTTTCCCTTCCCCGGCTCCCTCCAGACTGCTCTCTTCTATTACTGTCTCTTCTCAGCGAAGGTACAGTGTAGTTGATTGTGCCTCACATGGCTTAACTGCTGCTTGATTACATTACTGTTTCATCCATGTCAGGGCCAGGCATGTAACCTAAGTAGGGATGGAGAGGTGCTGCCATGTTTGAAGGACACAGCCACTGCCCAGCCCCTGCAGACTGTTGCCATGAGGGGCTGCAGGACAAGGACTGTCAGATGTGTTTTCTCTGTGGTTTTTTTTTTTTTTTCAGCCAGAAATCTTGATATTTATGTGAAATTTTCTGTTTTGAAATGTTGGAAGTGAATTCACACTCTTTAAAAATACTGTCCAGGCCAAACATAATACTTCCATGGGCCACATTTGGCTGTGAGCCACCAGTGTGTGACCTCAGATTTACTGTAATCACTTACAGCTGGAGTTGTAGGTTGATACAGCTAAGATTTCCAGAGACACTCCTAAATATTAGCAGTAAACTCCTGAATCTCTTCGGTGCCACCCCCATGTATCTTCTATTCCTCTTACTGGGCGATTTTGCAGAAAGTTGATCTCTTCTGGTGCACTCTGCTTGACCACATTCGCTTTCAGAGGGTAATCTTATCTCAAAGGTCTGAGCCTCCCTCACTATGTCATCCCCTCACTATGGAAAGGGCACAGTGGGGACCATCTTTCTTCATCTCATGTTACAGATTCCAAAGCAAGTGTGGCATCTGGAGTGGTGAAGGGTCTTGCCCAGGTTCTCACAGTTACTGAGAATGAGACTCAGACCTATCCACTACTAAACTGCTGCTTTCTTTGCCCTGATATAGCCTCTAATCCATATTAACTTCAAAAACAGCAAGAGCTTAGGAAGCTTGAATTCCTTAATTTTGTTAATAGCTCTTGCTTCTGCCTTTGTCTGCAGCATATCCATTTTTTTCCATCTTTTTCCCACCTCTGTATCCACCTAGCATTCCCCTAAGTGACAGATACAGCAGTGTGAGGACTCCAGAGAGATAAGCCTGGGGGAAATTAGTAGTCTGTGGATGGGTTCTTAGTTGACCAGCAGTTAGCATTGAAGGATCTGTAATTTCATTCACAGCATTGCAGAAATCAGGGCCTTAGTACAATGATATGATCTGGTTAGAGGAGGCACATATTTCTGTATTGAGAATTGGATTACATTTGCAGTGAGATATTGATTACTGTGAATTAAGTTGATGTCACATATATACCCTGCTGTCTACAGTCTCTCAGGATTTGTGAGAACACTCAGCACTGTTTAAATAGCTTAACGGCATGGATAAACTTATACGAAAGGCACAGAATCTGGGCTTTTTCCAGGGTCTAGATTACAAGCTAAAATGTAAATTTCAGGGAGGAATTACAAATCAATTTTCTGTTTCAAAATCAGAAGCTTAATATCATGTAGATGTTTTACTGCATTGATTTCCAATGGTGTGTGGATGGGGTAGAATAAGAACAGCCAGGGCCTTCCTCAAAATATACCTGTCCCCCTGGGGATTCTGAGTGGCCTCCCAGAGGCAAGCAGTCCAGAAGAGAGATGTTATTGATGGCAATGTGCTGCACATGTGAATGGTACGAAAACAGACAGAAGGCTAAAAACATCACTGTTCTGCTATCTGCCAGCCCTAAAAAGAACTATGCTCACTTTCTGAATGCAATTCTCTATCTTCTGGTCAGTCAGGGGATGATGGGAAGCAGGCTGCCTATGTAACCTGTTTTAGCAACGACATTCAGAAGTCTAAGGTCAAAATGTTGGCTGCATGCAGTGTTTCTCATATGGGGCCCTCACCATCTTTTCATTTTAGTGTTGCCCACCCTTGCCTTATTTCTTATTCATCTCCTCTTTTTCTGTATCATGCTGTCTTTTTACCTTGCTAGGTTCTCACCTGTTGGAATTCTGCCCCTATTTCATAGTGATACATCCTCTCGCCAGGACGGGCTATGTGCTTTGCAGGCCCAGTGTGAAATGAAAATGCAAGTGTCCCTGTTGAAAAAAATTATGAAGAATTTCAAGACAGTGACTGCAGGGCACCTAACCAAGCATGAGACCTTCTAAGCATGGGCTGTGCATGACACAGGCTGTACACCAAGAAACTGGCCCTGCCTCTTGCAGTCTTGTCAGGAGTCCAGCAGTCTCTTAATGCATCCAACTGGGTCCTGTAGTAAATTGCTCTCAGGATGTGGCCTCCAATGCATTTCTAGGATTATATCTTGGTTCTGTAGAAGTTTTCTGTGGTGAAAAATATATTCGTAGTATTCCTTTTAAAGATGAAAAAATCTTAGCCTGGGATAGACCAATTAGAAAGACAAAAACTATCTAAACATAGGACTTCGGATTCCTTGAAGAAAATACAAATTTTTTGTTTTTATTTTTATTTTTTTGAGACGGAGTCGCACTGTCGCACAGGCTAGAGTGCAGTGGCGCAGTCTCCACTCACTGCAGCCTCCGCCTCCTGAGTCAGGCAATTCTCCTGACTCAGCCTCCCGAGTAGCTGGGATTACAGGTGCATGCCACCACACCTGGCTAATTTTGTATTTTTAGTAGAGATGGGGTTACACCATGTTGGCCAGGCTGGTCTTGAACTCGACCTCAGGTGATCCACCCACTTTGACCTCCCAAAGTGGTAGGATTACAGGTGTGAGCCAACACACCTGGCCTGAAGAAAATACATTTTTTTTTTTTTTTAAGAATAACATACAGTGAAATACTTTTAACAATGCAGGAACGCTGAAAATAATCTCTGATGAGTCAGAAAGACTCTCACTATCTAATGATGATTCAGAGTAACCATAAAACAAAAATTATCATCATATAAGACTAAAAAAGGGCAGACACGGTGGTGCATGCCTATAATCCCAGCACTTTGGGAGGCCGAGGTGGGCAGATCACAAGGTCAGGAGTTTGAGACCAGCCTGGCCAACATGGTGAAACCCCATCTCTACTGAAGATACAAAAATTAGCCAGACGTGGTGGCGCATGCCTGTAATCCTAGCTACTCAGGAGGCTGACATGGGAGAATTGCTTGAACCTGGGAGGCAGAGGTTGCAGTGAGCTGAGATAGTGCCACTGTATTCCAGCCTGGGTGACAAAGCGAGAATGTCTCAGAAAAAAAAAAAAAAAAAAGACTAAAAATATTCTGGATTCCTGGACTTTTTGGTTATTTGAATCTTTATAATAAAGGCAATAGGGCAAATAAACAGTGGTGGTCATGTCAGTATTATACAAAGCTGAAAATTATTATGCAGGAAAGTTAGAAATAGTAGACAGCCTCAAAAATATACAATGAAAAGTGGAATTTCTCAATGAACTTTTTTGGGAGAAATAACCAATGATAATGTTGTGATTATGTAAAATTTCATCAGCCTCATACATTAAAAGGATGTGACAAGCTTTTAGTTATAAAGTTTTTCAAACCGTTATGTCAAAGATTAAATGTGGTAGTCAAAGTAATCTATGGAAACATACTGCTTTTATATGGTTGGTGGTGGAAGTCAGCATAAGTAAACCAAACCTTTTAAGGGAGGAAGGGGCTTTTCATCTGCCAGGAAAATATCCCCTTAGACTACAGGTCCTGTGTGTGTTCCTTATTTATGCATCAGATGTGATTAGTACAAGTTGTGCCCTTACTGGCAGTTATAGCCTGTGGCTTTATAAGTGCTGGGAAGACCAAGGCAATAACTTGATAACATGTAGTTAGCCTTTTTAATGGATTGTGAATTCATAGCAGTTATGGGTCATTTTTATAGAGGCGAAGTTCCCAAAGCTTCACCTACATCTTGCAAACCCTTCTCCTGTGCTGCCCAGATGGGCATTTCTGTATATAAATTGAGTGGTTGCATTTATTATCAACATAGCAATAACAACTGTAATTTAGAGTTATATACTTCAGTAGGCATACAGTATACTGAGCAATGGTCCAAGTTTTACATATGTTAACTTATGTGTGAAGTAGTTAATATTACTATACTCAGGTTCCAGTAGAGGATACAGAGAGTTAAGTAAATCACCTAAGGTCACTTACGTCACATAGGGAGTAAGTAGCAGATTTGAATCCTGTCATCTGGCTCTTCTAACCACCACCCTACTCGGCTGGAATCATCAGTACTTTATTGCCTTGATCCAATGCACACTTGATGTTTAAAAAATAAGTGAAGAATGCTGGGCACGGTGGCTCACACCTGTAATCCCAGCACTTTGGGAGGCTGAGGCAGGAGGATCACCTGAGGTCAGGAGTTCCAGACCAGCTTGACCAACATGGAGAAACCCCATCTCTACTAAAAAGACAAAATTAGCTGGGCATGGTGGCACACACCTGTAATCCCAGCTACTTAGGAGAATCGCTTGAACCTGGGAGGTGGAGGTTGCGGTGAGCCTAGATCATGCCATTGCACTCCAGCCTGGGCAACAAGAGTGAAACTCCGTCTCAAAAAATGAAAAATAAAAAAAGTAAGTGAAGAAAGGGCCCACAGTCTAACTTGTCACCAGCCTAACCTCTGCCTTATACATATAAGGCATAGCTGGAACCTTGTATTTAACCTTGTAGTGCTGCCACTTTGTTTAGGAAGGACATGAACCTTTCTCTTGCATGGTCTGGTGCTTTTAAAAATATACCACAAATTCTTTCCTACTTCTCCCTTCAAGAATTGGTGCTAAATTTCCCTTCTGTTTAGTGTGGGCTGGACTTAGTAACTCGCTTCTAACAAATAAAATGAAACAGAAGTGATCATGTATGACTTGGCACCCAGGTCATCAAAAGCTTAGCGCCTTTCATCTTGGTCAGTCTCTCTCTTGGATCCCTTGCTGTGGGGAGAACCAGCTACCACGTCATGAGGAGAGTCGCACAAGGGAAAAAACTAGGAACTAGGTCTTCTGCCAACAGCCATGTGAGTGAGCTCGGAAGCAGACCCTGTAGCTCCAGCATGGCCTTCAGATGACTCAGGCCTGGTGGACACCTGGACTCCAGCCGCATGAGGTACCCTGAGCCCAAGCCACCCAGCTAAGCCTCTGAATTCTTGTCCTAAAGAAACTGTGAGATAATAAATGTTTGTTGTTTTAAGTCTCAAATTTTAGGGTGATTTGTTATGTAGTAATAGATAACTCATACAGGTGGTATCACAGTAGCCAGTAAACTTTGACCAAATTATTCATAATCACATTAAACTTAAGGAGCATGTTTTCATTTTTGAAAGCGAAGCATTTCTGGGCTTTCCCTGTGGAACAGAGCACCCTGGGCTTATCCTCAACCAAATATTTTGAAATTGAGGGAGTATATTTGAAATCTGCCTTGTATTTCAAGGTTCCCAAACAGGCTTTCTCTTCTCTCATCACCTGAAGTGCTCTGAATTGAATAGATTCATTTGTTTCTGCTGTTTGAGAGCCTGGAGCAGTTTGATTTTAACACAACTGTTGCTTAGCAATAGGAAGGAACTTAATGGTTCCACTCTATTCTGCAAACTGAAAGGAGCCTCCCCTGTGTAGCTATTGTCTGTCTGTAATGCTGAATTTTAAATTGTAATTATCATTTGAAGATGAAATTGAAGCTGGCCTATGTGGCACATTGTATGTACCCCAGTATCTCAGTTGCCTAGGGAGTTAGACTGGCCCAGTTCGAGGTCCCGTACAGACACACTGGTCTCTTGGAATTATAAGGTAGTTAGAAGTCTAAGACAAAGCTGGAAAGAAACTAGTAAATTCCTCATTGGTAGGAAAACAGGTGGTTTGTATTCACTATATACTTATTTCGTGATTCTGGGACCAAAAACTTGGCTCTTAAATTGTTGTGACTAGAACCTGGGCCAATGATTTTAGAAAAGAATCCATAGAGAAGTGGGAATTCTAAAAAACTGGGGCGGGGGGGTGCGGGAGAGGGTGGGGTGTCTAGCCACCACTGACCTCTCTACCCTGCTCTGTTGGAAAGGCTGCCAGAAATGTCAGCTGCTTAGAATGTTTAAACCCAAGGTGTAAATCTGATTGTTCATCAGAAAGGTGGGTATCATTTCAGAAGCCTCCACCCAAATTAAAAGTGTTATTCTTTCCCACTCTGTAGACTAAATTATGTACAAGCTTACTTGATTTTTTAAAATCTTCAATTAGTTATATAGGTCTTTCTGTGCACACGCAGCACCATCTCAGGTACTGTGGAAGGATAAAAATGAAATACATTGAGGAGAAGTACAAGAGTAGAAGGCATTGCTTCTACTCTTTAAGAGCTGGTCATCTAGCTGAAAAGGTTAGATGAACAGGCATAGAGTAAATGTTAAATGATCAAGATATAAATTCCAGCATGCTATATAATAATCAGTATAATTATCAACCAATGTTGTTAAACTCTGGATTTGAAAACCAAGAGAAAATGTCACCTTACCAACATAACAAGGCTTCAGTGCATGACCCTGAAAGAATAGGTTCATATAGTTTCCAATTATTTCACAGGCTCTTCCAATTAGTCAGCTTTTTCTGGCAGCAGATTTTTTTTTTAACTTTGAAACACTTTCTTCCTCTGGATCTACAAGTTATCCTTTATGGCTATGCATTTCTTGGTTTATGTAACAGTCTGAGGAATTTAGCTGGTATATTAGATTAGGTGGAGGCAGCATCTGTCATACTGGACTAAATTAATATTTCCAAGATTTCTGCACGTGCATCATAATGAGAAGTGATGAGAGACATATTGGGGCAAATTATATTTCACTGGTTTTGAAAATCAAGAATCATAAACCTACAGAAAACCCCAACTAGCCTAACTGAAATCGAGTAAAATAATAGTGCTGTGATGTGCTTTTATGTGTGTGTGTGTTTTAAAATAAATGTAACAAACAGCCATGGGGGACCAACTGTCTCCTTTATCAGATATTACTGGATCATCAGCTGTAAAGGCTCTGAGGCTACATGTTTAATTATGTCTAGCATTTGAATGGTAATAGCGCAGATGTTACCTGCCTATAATCCTCCTCCTCTCTACAGATTTTGCTTTGTTCTTGCTTATTTTCGAGATCCTGCACACAAGTTGAAATTAATTAAAAACAGTAGAGCATCTTAATCTGGATAAGCCTTCATCTGGCAAATAATGTTACACTGCCAGAGATTTCCTCTGCCAAAGTCAGTTCTCTTAATTCCTGTAGATGTGTATAAAACAAGCCATAATCCCCTTTAGAGGCAGGCACTAAATGCATACGGCCTCAGCAGAGGTTAGAGTCTCCTGCCTTGCCTTCCTTACCTTCCTCACTGGGTGTCAATGACCTGCAAGTGATGTTCTCTTTCTCTTTTTTCTATACTAGTGTTACGGATTTACACAGACCTACGTGTTCATTACGACAAGACTGTGAAGTAGGAAGACAGATACCGTCTTCCTCTTCTAACAGATAAAGGAACAGGCTCAGTGAGGGACAGAGACCTCCTTACTCACGGGCAGTTATAAATCACAAAGTGGACTCCTAGTCTAGGTGCTTTAGACCAGACTCATTTGTTTAGTGGTATTTCACAGCCATATCCCTCTGGTATTTCAAGGGACAGCTGAAGAATTAATTGTTATGCAGCTCTCAGTCATTTTAACTACTGACCAGCTCCTCAGATTCAGCCACTTCCTATATATAAGAAAGTTTTGAGGACTGCCTTTTATCCCCGGTTTCCTTTGTGCAGTTCATAGCTTTGGTTTAATTTTCCAACAGGACTCAGAGCATATTCAGATACAGACTGATACACAGAGAAGACATATTTAGAGATATGAACCTATTTCTTGTTCTCATAAACATTGCTTCAGTTAAACATATAACAAAACCATCACAGCAAGTAGAAGAAACACCTGAACTCACCAACTAGATTTGATTTATTTTATTTGTCATTTAAAAATCCACCCTCCATGAGTCTCACCATCTTCTGATGGAGACTTAGGGAGAAAAGCCCCTCATTTTCAAAGATTGGCTGCCCTGTCATATTGTTCTTTCTAAACAGTTTTAGGCAGACATGTTCACATACTACCCAGTTCACCCATTTAAAGTATGTAATTCAATGGTTTCTAGCATTGCCCTGCCATCTTTAGTGGGCTTCCTGTCTTGATTTTTGAAAACACCCAGACTGTCTACTATAGAAAGCCGTTTGCTTGGGATCTATGAGAAACTCCTCACTCTGAGCTCTGTGGGGTGGATGGAGACTACAGTTAAGAAGCCCCATGCCCTTGCAGGTTCACAATCTAGGCCTGAGGATTTGAGCTTCTGTGCT
Source organism: Rhinopithecus bieti (assembly GCF_001698545.2). Classification (NCBI taxonomy): domain Eukaryota; kingdom Metazoa; phylum Chordata; class Mammalia; order Primates; family Cercopithecidae; genus Rhinopithecus; species Rhinopithecus bieti. The sequence goes on from NW_016805021.1 coordinate 2,563,581, forward strand.
TATTACTTTAAGGAGGGAAACAAGGGGCTGTGTGCCTATCCCTAAGGACAGTGAATGGACTCTGATTGCTGGTGTCTGGTGATCTGGCAGTGGGAAAAGAAGTTTTTAGGGAACACGGGCCATAAGGGCCTTAGGGAGAATGGCCATGAAGGCATGTAAGAAGGGCTTTCCCAGGGGTCAGAATTAAAGAGTGGTCAAGAGAGTGAATTCTGATAGCAAATAAATCTGCACCTGAGTTCTGCCGTTTATCTAGCTGTGTGACCTGGGGCATCCTCTCTAAGTCTCGTTTTCTCATCTTTAAAATGAGAAGAATGATTGCACCCAACTCACAGAGCTCTCGTGAGGATTATATGAGGTGAACCTTGTGCAGTTCTTAGCTCAGCATTTGGAACCATGTAAGTGTTCAATGAATATTTTCTGCTGTTATTATTGGCTGTTTTCTCCACTTGATTTATAAGCTTCTTGAGAGCAGGGACAGTGTGTTCACCATTGTTTCTCCAGCCCCTATCATCAAGGCAGACCAGAGTGTTGAAGTGAAATAGATGCATCCCCCCATCATCCATTTATTCTTTGAATTTCTTCCTGACTTATGTGCATGCATGTATGTGCACGTGAACACAAACACACACACACACATGCACACGACTCCCCAGACTGATTTCCAGGCAGGAGTTAGTAAAATAACTACAAAAGTTTAAATTAAAAAGTTTAAATTAAAAAAATATATTCACCGTGTGGCATCCCATGATAATTCAATAAAAGGGATGTAATTTCTGGGCACACTCAAGAGACCCAGAATGAATCTGTGCTATATAATGGTGTTCACCACAGATGATGCTGTGTATAATGACAGATCATTGGAAAGAGAAGAGCCAAGAGGCTTGCCAATAAGTTTTGCAGTAGTAATGTGAGGAGATGCTTATGACCTGCACTGGGACTGTTCAGGAAGGGGAAGAAGTCTGAGAAATGTCAGTGTAGACAGTTTTGATGGGCTATATATATTTTATTAAAGTTTAATATATCATATAAACTGTTTGAGTTATCACAGCTATTTGTGAAAGGCTAGGTTAATACTATGATAATGATCTCTGTTTACAATTAGCTAAGTATTAGGTGTCGCAAGATATCTAACTGTGAAGAACCAAAGAGAAGGGACTAGATGTACTTCGAAGATGAGCCTGTCCAGCCCTCTGGCCTCTGGAGAGGCATCCCCTGAGCGTGTTTCTTTGTGCCTCACATCATTTTGAAAAGGTCTTGAGGCAGATTCCTGGCTGTACTGCAAGTAAGAAGATACTGTCTGGGGTCCATTCAGGATGGAGTTCAAAGGAGACTGGGTTTTTGGTCCACAGGAAAACTGGTATCCTTTTTTTTTAGATGGAGTCTTGCTCTGTCACCCAGGCTGGAGTGCAGTGGTATGATCTTGGCTTACTGCAACCTCCTCCTCCTGGTTCAAGTGATTCTCCTGCTGCAGCCTCCCGAGTAGCTGGGTTTACAGGTGTGTGCCACCATACCTGGCTAATTTTTGTATTTTTAGTAGAGATGAGGTTTCACCATGTTGGCCAGGCTGGTCTCGAACTCCTGACCTCAAGTGATCCACCTGCCTTGGCCTCCTAACGTGCTGGGATTACAGATCTGAGCCACCAGGCCCGACCTGACACAGGTATCTTAATAATAAAACTTACATGTGCAACCTTCTATCTTGAAAGTGTCACACATCTCAGTGAATGTATCTTGTGCAAATTGTTGCCAACATCAAAGACAAGGTCATCTGGGATGGCATTGGCATTTGAGTGCTGGCTGCATGTTTCAGTGGCTCAAGGGCTAAAATGCCATAGACACCCACTGTTCTTACCTAGCTAGGTTAAGTCATTTACAAGTTCTTTTGGATATCAGTTTCTTCAACACCAAGGAAGGAGTGATGGTGTTTTGAGAATTAACTTTTTTTTTTTTCAGCACAGTGATCATCACAGTGGAAAAGTGCTATGTGATGACATATTCGTAGGATGAGGTGCAGGATGGCAAATGGATCAAGCCTCATTTCTTGGTGTCTAGGACTTATTTATGGCTGCGTCTTGCCCATTGACATTATTCTACTGCCTGGCTGACTTGTGCCAGAAAGAGACAGTTTTATTGGATAGAAGATTCCAATAATGGAAAGGCAGGAAGGTTAGGATCAAGGAAAGCACCTCCAAGATGCCTAAATAATTCCCTGATGCTTTATTTCACTGACTATGGTCACTTCTGGTATTTTCTTACTTAAGAGTTCTTTGAGACTTCTCTGATACTGCTCCAGCCTTGCTAGTATAACATGGTCCAGCTGCTGGGACTGACATTCCTGGGGTGATTTTCATAGGAACCATCTTGGACCATATCCAGGACTGCACTCAGCTGTATTGGTGCTATGATCATGTATATGTTTCAGAATAGTCTCCAATGTGGTTCAGTTCAGCTAACGTATTTTTTTAGTCTTGATTACTTTTTATGCACAATGCACAATGCTTTGTTCATTTATGTTGCAGTACTGGGTTTTTCCACAGTCAGAAGGATCTTGAGAACTAATGTTAAATCTTCGGAAGGGAGAGGTTTTTTTGTTTATTTGAGATGAAGTCCCACTCTGTCACCCAGGCTGGAGTGCAGTGGCATGATCTCCACTCACTGCAACCTCCGCCTCCCAGGTTCAAGCGATTCTCCTGTCTCAGCCTCCAGAGTAGCTGGGACTACAGGCACGTGCCACCATGCCTAGCTAGTTTTTGTATTTTTGGTAGAGATGGGTTCATCATGTTGGCCAGGCTGGTCTTGAACTCCTGACCTCAAGTGATCCGCCCGCCTCAGCCTCCCAAAATGCTAAGAGTACAGGCATGAGCAACTGCACCGGGCCGAGATACTTTTGTTCAAATTGAAATAAATATTATGGGTACTAAACTCAACCTTTGGACAATTATTGCTAATAATTTTAAGTTGTCACCAATGATTTAAATATTGTTCTTACCAAAGTATGGTTTAACCTGTCTAAGAAGAAAGAAAAATATGCAAATTTAAGCTATCCCTTCTTCCTTCAGTATCTGTAGGTTTTTAGGCAATGTATTACTCCCTTCCCACCACAAAGCCATCAGATTCAGAAACAGGGTGACTTTATCCTAGTTGAAAATGCTATGATGTATTATTTGCCAACATTTTATGTGCTTAAAAATAATATGAGAATGGTAGAGTGAGGAATTCAGCAAATTTCCTTCCCCAAAACAATGATAAAATTGTACAAAATTATCAAAACCAACTATTTATGAACTCCTGAAATCAAGCACAGGCGTACCAAAATAGAAAAGCTTTTATTCAGGAAAAAGTACTGAACCTAGCCAGGTAAGAACAGTGGGTGTCTATGGCATTTTAGCCTGAGACTGCTCTTGTCTCCCCACCCCATCTCCTTTGGAATGGGCAAACTATGAAAACCATCAGCTTTGTTGTCAGGGGGCACTGACTTTGATATGGAGCAGAGTAGAATGTGGGAAAACCTCATGCTGTTGAGTGTTGTCAGAAACATTAGCAGTCTCAGTGGTAAACAGCAGGGAACATCAACATTGCAACTAGTCTGAAGTTGTGATTCTGGGTGGGGCATGGAAATAAAAAATCAACAAAGGAATTAGAATAAAATGGTGCATTATGAAATATTTATTTAACACTAAAGAAGGCATAAAGGACAAACAAAGAAACAAGGTGCTAGACAGCATGATAGGTAAAGATACCAGCATTGTAATGCACCCCCAGTATGTCTATATCCTAAATGGTATAATCTGTGTATGTTACCTTACATGGCAAAGGAAATTAAGGTTGCAGTTGAAACTAAGGTTGCAAATCAGCAGACCGTCAGATAGGAAGATTACTCTGGATTGTTTGGGTAGGTCCAATATACTCACAAGGATCTCTAAAAGTGGAAGAGGGAGGCAGAAGAGTCAGTGTCAGATAATGCAATGTGAGAAAGACTTGAGTGGCCATAGCTGGCTTTGGAGGATGCCATGAGCCAAGGATTGAGGGCACCCTCTAGAAGCTGGAAAAGGCAAGAAAATGGATTCTCTTTTAGGGTATCCTGAAAGGAATGCAACCTTGCTAGCACCTTGCTTTTAGCCCAGTGAGATCTGCGTCTAACTTCTGACTGCCGGAACTGAAGGATAATAAATGTATGTTGTTTTAAACCCCAAATTCATGGTAATTTGTTATAGCAGCAACAGAAAACTAATATGGAATGAATAGAAAGCAAATAGAAAATTGGCAGATATAAATACAACCATATCAAATTCCATTAAATATGAATTCATGGAAAATGCAAATCAAAAGGTAAATATTATCAAACCATATATAAAAGAAAGATCTAACCATATGCCATATATGAAACACATTTGCAATTAAAAGACACAAATAAATTGAAAGTAAAAGAATAGAAAAAGATATTCCATGTAAAAAATATTCATGAGAGACTAGAGTGGCTCTACTGATAAAATAGACTGTAAGACCAAAAAACAGGAAAGAGAGGTGTTTTATAATGAAAACGCAGGCAATTCTTCAGGAATATATAATAATTATAAATATATGCATCTAACAACAGAGCCCTAAACACATGAAGCAAAAACTGACGGAATTGAAAGGACAAATAGACATTTCAACAATAATAATTGTTAACTTTAATACCCCACTCTAAATAATTGATGAAATAACTATACAAAAAAATGAAAAGGATATGATATAAAAGAGCTTGAACAACACTATCAACCAACTTGACCTAATAGACACATATAGAATACTCCATCCAGCGAAAGTGTATACATTTGGGTTTTTTTAGACAGAGTCTCTGTCATCCAGGCTAGAGTGTGGTGGTGTGATCATAGCTCACTATAATCCTGAACTCCTGGGCTCAAGTGATCAGCCTCCTAAGTAGCTAGGACTACTGGACTGGCTAATTCTTTTTCTATTTTTTGTAGAGTCAGGGTCTTGCTATGTTGCCCAGGCTGGTCTCAAACTCCTGGTCTCAAGCGATCCTCCTGCCTTGGCCTTCCAAAGTGCTGAGATTATAAGTGTAAGTTACAGCACCTGGCCAGAATATACATTATTTAAGGAAGACATGAAAATACCTTCAAGATATACCATACATTAAGCCATAAAACAAGTCTCACTAGATTTTAAAAGTCTGAAATTATGAAAGGCATGTTTTGAGAACGCAGAAATCAATAATAGAAATAAACTTGAAAAGTCTCAATTATTTAGAAATTAAACAACAAATTGTTAAATAACTCATGGGTCAAATAAAAAAATAGATATTTCTTTGACATACTGGTTTCATTTCCTTTGTGTATATATATACACAGTAATGGGGCTGCTGGACCATATGGTAGTTCTATTTTTGGTATTTTGACAGACCGCCACACTGTTTTCCATAATGGCTGTACTAATTTACCTTTTCACCAATAGTGCACAGAGTTCCCCTTTCTCCACATACTTGCCAGAATTTATTTTTTCTCTTTTTGGTAATAGTCATTCTAACTGGGGTGAGGTGATATCTCATTGTGGTTTTGATTTGCGTTTTGCCGATGATTAGTGACATTGAGCATTTTTTTCACCTGTTGGCCATTTGTATGTCTTCTTAAGAAAAATTAGAAAATGTTTTGAAACAAATGAAAATGAAAACACAATATACCAAAATGTATGAGATTCAGATAAGCAGTGTTTAGAGAGAAATGTATGTATTTCAACATCTATATTAGAAAAGAAAAATGATCTCGAATCAGTCATTGAAGTTTCCACCCTCAGAAATTAGTTTTTTACATAACATCTTTTACAAAAGACTCCTTCAGAAATTGGTAAAAGGAAAGCATACTAAACCCAAAGCAAACAGAAGTAAGGAAAGATTAGAGCATAAATCAGTGAAATAGAAAACAGGAAAAAACATTACAGAAATTTTTTAAAAAGCCAAAAGTGCCACTTAAGAAGATCAACAAAATTGACAAATCTCAAACTAGACTGATCAATAAAAGACAAGATAAGACACAAATTACCAAAATCAGGGATGAAAGCAGAAACATCACAACTAACCCTACAGAAATTAAAACAATTATAAGGAAATATTATGAACAGCTTTATGCAAACAAATGTTCTGTCCAACCAAACCCATGCCCAAAACTGGCAGCAGTGGAGTTCCCATAAGGAACTGCCCCAGACCATCCTGAGATAGAAGCTGGTTACGATTCTAAGAAAGAAAGAAGCACTGAACACTAGGGTGACTGGTCTAGAGCATTTATTAGGAGATCTTACAAACAGAGGGCTTCAGAGTCCCCTCAACAGATAGAGAGACAGGAGATGTTCTGGCCAGGTATGTCTAGAATGAGGGAGTCAGGTTATGGAAATTATATGGGGGATTAGGGAATTTGACTCAGGATTTGGGCTAGTTTCTACATTTTTAGCAACATATTTGACCTTTCAGTGTTTCGGGCAACAATCTAAACAACTTTATCTTGCCTGGGAATGTGCAAGCCTTCAGCGTGGGTTCAAGCCTGCAGTGGAGGGCATGCAGCTGTATCAGGGTCCTTTATGTTCTCCTGTCAGGACAAAGAAAGAAAGTTGAGGGGGAACTGAGGGTCCCTACAACAAATGAGATGAAATAGATAAATTTCTAATAAGATGCAAATGATCAAAACTGATTCAAAAGAAGAAAAAAGAAAATCTGAACAGAGCTATAATAAAGAAATTGGATTAATAATTAAAATTTTTCCCAAAAGAAAACCCCAGACCTAGATGGGCTCACAGGTCATTTCTACCATTATTTATTCTTTAAATGTTCTACCCAATGTTTAAAGAATAAATAATGCTGATCCTTCACAAAATCTTCCAGAAAATGGAGAAGAAAATATTTTTGATTCATTTTATGAGGCCAGCATTACCTTGATACCAAAGTCAGACAAAGATACAAGAAGAAAATTACAAACTAATATCCCTCATGAGTAAAATGCAGAAATTCTCAATAAAATGTTAGCAAACCAAATCCAGCAACTTATGAAAAGGATTAACACTATGACCAAATAGAATTTTTCCTAGAAATGCAGAGTTGGTTTAACATCAGACAATCAATTAATATAATACATCATATAAATAATAAATGATAAAAACCATATGATTATCTTAAAATAGATAAAACATTTTAAAAAATTTAACACCCATTCAATAAAGTAGGAATAGAATGAAAATTCATTGATTTGATAAAATGCATCTATGAAAACCTGCAGTTGACATACATAGTGGTGAAAGACTGAATGCTTTCCTCCTGATGTAAAGAACAATATCAAGGATGCCTGCTCTTGCCACTTCCATTCAACATTGTGCTGGAGTATCTTTAAAATGGGATAAGAAAAAGATAATTTAAGGTAGTCTGATTACAAAAGAGGAAGTAAAACTGTCATTATTCATAGATGACATGATGCTGTTTCTAGAAAACCTTAAGGAACCCACAAAAAGCCCCTACTCAAACTAATAAGTGCAACAAAGTTGCAGGATACAAGGTCAATATGTAAAAATCAATTGTATTTTGTATATTAACAATGAACAACCCAAAATTAGATTAATAAAACTGTTCTATTCACAACATCATTAAAAAGAATCAAGTACTTAAAAATACATTTAACAAAAAAAGCTAAAGTCCTATAAAGTACCAAACATTGCTGAGAGACATTAGTGGAGAGATATACCAAGTGCATTGACTGGAAGACTTAATATTTGTTAAGATGGAAATTTTCCCAAAAGTGATTCATAGATTCAGCACAGTTCCTATCAAAATACCAATAGTGGAGTTCCCATAAGGAACTTTGTATGAGTCTGTTCTCACACTGCTATGAAGAAATATTCCTACCTGAGACTGGGCAATTTATAAAGACAGGAAGTTTCATTGACTCACAGTTCCACATGACTGGGGAGGTCTCAGGAAACTTACAATCATGGCAGAAGGCACTTGTTCACAGGGCGGCAGGAGAGAGAATGAGTGCCAGCAGGGGAAATGCCAGACACTTATAAAACCATCAGATCTCATGAGAACTCACTCACTATCACGAGAAGAGCATGGGTGAAACCACCCCTGTGATTCACTTACCTCCTACCAGGTCCCTTCCGATAGGGTTTATGGGGATTACAATTCAAGATGAGATTTGGGTGGGGACACAGCCAAACCATATCAGGCTCATTTACAGAAATAGACAAGCTGATCCTTAAAGAAAAAGTATAGCTTTAAATACAAATATTGGAAACCTCAGCAAGCTTTGCTTTTGGTAGGATGCTAACACTTCTGTGGAAATACAAAGGACTCACAATAGCCAAGCCATCTTGAAAAAATAAGAACTATGTTGGAGGACTTATACTTCCTGCCTTAAAACTTACTATAGGACTACAGTTAGCAAGATAGTACAGTATTAGCAAAAAGATAGTCATATAGATCAATGGAACTGAATTCCAGGATTCTAGGAATAAGTTCTTACATTTAAAATTGTTGATTTTCTGTAAAGGTATCAATGCAATTCAATAGGGACAATGGTGTTAAGGAAATTGGACAGCTACAAGCAAAAAGATTAATCCTAAATGTTAAGAGCTAAAATTATGAAACTTCGATAAGAAACACAGTAGAAATTGTTAGTGGATTGGGTTGGGCAAAAATTTTTTACATACAACACCAAAACCAAGATCTATAAATTTTAAAATTTGATACACTGGGCTTCATCAAAATTGGAAACTTTTGAGTATCAAAGGACACCATTGAGAAAGTGAACAGACAACCCATAGAGAAATGGGAGAAAATATCTGCAAATCACACATCTGATAAGGAATTCTATACGAAATATATAATGAGGTTTTACACCTCAATAATAAGATAACCTGAGAAAAGAAAAGAAAAAATGGGTGGACGATTTGAATAGACAGCTCATCAAAGAAGACAAATAAAACATGAAAAGATGTTAACATCATTAGTCATTAGAAGAAATACAAATTAAAACCACATGATATTCCTGTTAGAATAGCACAATAAAATTGACAGATGGTAACAAGAGGCAGTGAGAATGTGGAGAAACAGGAACCCTCATACATTACTAGTGGGGACGTAAAATGGTACAGCCACTTGGAAAACAGTTTGCCAGTTTCTTATTAGGTTCAACATAAGCTTACCGTAGAATCTAGCAATTTCATTCCTGGGTACTAGGTGTCTGCCATGAGAAATGAACCCATATGTTCATACAAAAACTTATACGTGAATGTTTATAGCTCCATTATTCATAATGGCCCCAAATTAGAAACAATCCACATGTCCATTAGCAAATGAATGGATAGTCAAATGTGATATATTAATACACATGAATATAAATGTGATATATTAATATATAAATAATCATGCTGTATATTAAATGTGATATATTTCAAAATGTTCTGCAATAAAAATGAATGAATGACTGAGACATGCTACAACATGGATGAAATGCAAAAATATGCTAAGTTAGAGGTTGGCAAATGTGTTTTTAAAGGGTCAGGTAGTAAATGTTTCAGATTTGTGGACAAGATGGTGTCTGTTGTAACTTCCCAACTCTGCCTTTGTAGTGCTAAAGCAGCAATAGACAGTATATGAATGCCTTAGGTGTGGCTGTGTTCCGGTAAAACCTTATTTACAAAACAGGCAGCAGGTAGTTTGCTGACTCCGGTGTTCAATGAAAGAATCTGGATGCAAAAGACCCCATACTCTATGATTCCTTTACATTAAATATCCAGAAAGAGTAAATCTATAAAGACTGAAAATTGATTAGTGATTGCCTGGTTTGGGAGTGGAAACAGGGATTGACTGCAGATTGGCACTAGGGATATTTTGAGAGTGATAGAAATGTTCTGTAATTGAATTGTGGTTATGATTGCAAAACTATAAATTTACTAAATATCAGTGAACTATGTGCTTATAATGGGTGAATTTCGTGGCATGTAAATTACACCTCAATAAACCTGTTAAAAAAGAACACATACTTTCATTTATTCTTATTTCTGTTGTTTTACTGGCTTAGCCATTTTCTGCTTATATTATTATTCTCATTTTGTCTTCAGTGAAAGACCTGTTTTATTAGTGACTAGTGTCTAAGCTAACAGCAGTGCCTAGAGAGTTTTATAGCAGCCTTGGAACTTTGAATTCTCTTCAGAGCAAAAGTTGATATGTGTTAGGTGAACTCTTTCTGAACCCTCTCCCGGGATCTTCTTATAAGGAAAATCCTAGTTAGAACTCTGAAGGAGGTCGGGTATAGTGGTTCACATCTGTAATCCCAGCACTTTGCAAGGCCAAGGTGGGAAGATTGCCTGAGGTCAGGAGTTCAACACCAGCCTGGTCAACATAGCAGGACTTCGTCCCTATAAAATAAAAAATAGGCCGGGCGCAGTGGCTCACACCTGTAATCCCAGCACTTTGGGAGGCCAAGGTGGGCAGATCACCTGAGGTCAGGAGTTTGAGACCAGCCTGGCCAACATGGTGAAACCCTGTCTCTACTAAAACTACAAAACCTTAGCTGGACATGGTGGCGCACGCCTGTAATCCCAGCTACTCCAGAGAGTGAGACAGGAGAATCGCTTGAACCCTGGAGAATGGAGGTTGCAGTGAGCCAGGATTGCACCACTGCACTCCAGCCTGGGTGACAGAGCGAGACTGTCTCAAAATAAATAATAACAGCCAAGGCAGACAGATCACGCTATCAGGAGATCAAGACATCCTGGCTAATACGGTGAAACCCTGTCTCTACTAAAAATACAAAAAATTAACTCGGCGTGGTGGTAGGCACCTGTAATCCCAGCTTCTCAGGAGGCTGAGGCAGGGGAATCGCTTGAACCCGGGAGGCGGAGGTTGCAGTGAGCTGAGATCGCACCACTGCACCACTGCACTCTAGCCTGGGCGACAGAGCGAGACTCCGTCTCAAAATAATAATAATAATAATAATAATAATAATAAATCAACCAGGTATAGTGGCACGTGCCTGTAGTCCCATCTACTTGGGAGGCTGAGATGGGAAGATGGCTTGAGGCCAGGTGGTTGAGGCTCCAGTGAGCTATGATCACATTCCTGCACTCCAGCCTGGGTGACAGAACAAGACCCTGTCCCTAAAAAACAACAGCAACAACAAACTCGTAAGCAAGCTTCGTAACGTCCTCAATGCTGCAGTATCTGGAATCAAATATCAGGGACTGTGGTTTTGAAGGTAGGTAAGAAAGGAGCTTTTAACTGTGAGCGTTTTCTTCCTGGCTTCCATAAAAGTTCTAATCATATCCAACCTATACTAGAGTAGGTAGGTTAACTTATCTGATGCTGAAGGAATTGTCCATGCTTTCTGAGGATTATGTTGTCCTAAGAAGATCATTTATGTGTGAGACTGTCACTGTGATCACTGCATTCACACCATAGGGTCTGAGCCTCAGATGAGTCAAGGACTCTATTTGAATTCCCGCCTGGGGTCATTGCACCTTAGCAAGACAGTAAGTTAGTAAAGCATAAAGCTCTAGGCATTTTTGATACATAGGCAAGTTCTCATAGAGCTGAAAATTATCTTGCTGGTGACAGAGTTGTTCATACTGACAGAGAAGGCCTCCTGACAGCTGGTGCAATGGTCTGCTGATTCGGTTTCATTTCACTCATTAGAGAGCATTTCTGAGGTATGACCTTGAAAGAAAATAGCCTTTTTCATCATCTGGGCTGATGATGGAGAATAAGCTGCAATGAATGACCTCACTGTATGATTGAGATGCTGTTAAATCCTTGCTCTCCAGTTCTTGGAATCTTCAGGAGCAAGAGGCAATGATGTATCCCTCAGGAGAGCATGCTATCTGCCTGTCATAGAGTTTGTATAGTTTGCTGATATTACTAGGCATTCTATAGCTGCAGAGGATCTCTTAGACAATATATAAATATTGTTTGTTCCTAGTGTAGCCTCTTTCCACCTTGTATACAGAGATTCCCATATATGAACTTTAGTGTGCACATGATTTGATGCCTTGTTAAAATCCTCATAATGAAGATATTATTACTATAAACATAGTTGGCCCCAAGGAACTCATTGCCAGCCTTTGTCCTGTATGCATTATCATCTTCTATTTAAATTCTTTTATTTTGCCAGTCAGACCCTTTTTTTTCTGAAGCTACAAAAGAATGATCCCTTGCAGTAATTGGTTCTCATTTAAAGGGAAGGTTAGATTCTGCCACGCAAGCATAGACTGAGGCAGGCTTTTAAAAACTTATAGCCTAACTGTTTTCTAAATATGGGCTCAGTTAATAGGGGTTCAGCACACACAAAAGATGAGCTCAAAAGTGCCTGATTTGCTGAGGATGGTACGCACAGTTGAGAGAGAAGCTTCTGCACAAATTCTCCTTTGCACTGCTGGAATTTCTTTTCTTTTCCTTTTGGGAGTGGTGGGGACACGCAGGACAGTGGTGAGAAGTTGATTGTGAGAAGTATGTGTATTTAAGTAGAAATTACACAGATCAGTTAGAAGGCAGGCTTCAGCCTTCTGGGGCTGGTACCTCTAAATGTGGAATGAGCTGTGGTTTTTTTTTGTTTTGTTTTGTTTTGTTTTTTTTTTTGAGATGGAGTCTCACTCTGTTGTCCAGGCTGGAGTGCAATGGTGTAATCTTGGCTCACTGCAACCTCCTCCTCACAGGTTCAAATGATTCTCCTGCCTCAGCCTCCTGAGTAGCTGGGACTACAGGCACATGCCACCACGCCCAGTTAATTTTTGTATATTTTAGTAGAGACGGGTTTCATCATTTTGGTCAGGCTGGTCTGGAACTTTTGACCTCATGATCTACCCGCCTTGGCCTCCCAAAGTGCCAGGATTATAGGCGTGAGTCTCTACGCCTGGCCGGAATGTGCTGTTTTAATTGAATGCCAAGACTTGCCAGGGCACTGACCCCCTTGTTTGCCTCTGACATCTGACAGGAAAAAGGCAGCTCCCGGTTTCTAAGTGCAAATATTGAGCATTGCAGGCTGATTCCTGGGCATTGGGTGTTTGTCACGTGCTGTATATTATCCATTAAAGTTTGGTCTGGGGGAACAAATGAGCTAATTTCCATGGGAAGAGATTTGTTACAGGAAATTGAGTATATAAGAAGGAAGGGCTGGAGGAGTAGGCTCCAGGCTGGGCGTCTAGGAATCACTTCTGGGACACCATGTACAATTGGCCCATCAAGGGAGCTGCTGTCTCTGTGGTGGGAGGCACTGGGAAAGCAGGCCATCTCTGCTAGAATTGCTGGCCTCAAGAAGACATCGAATTAGCTGCAGTCAGTGATCAGAAAGCTGCTGCCGCCCCTATGGGAGGCTGCCTCTGCGGAGGCTGCCTCTGTGACTCCACACCTGGAGGCTGCCACCCTATTGCAGGAGAGTCCTAGCCTCTGTAACCACCTGCCAGCTGAGACAGCTGCAGCAGCGGAAAATAGCCTCCACCTCACTTCCATCTTCTGGGCCTTGATACTCTATTTGCACTTAGAACCTGAGTTGCAGGAGAACCTAGGAAGTGCGATTTCTAGCTTGTGAGCCCTCAAGCCCCAAAGTACAGCAGGAACACTTCTCTGTCTTAGCCCTTTACCTGTCTTCAGTTCTGCTTATGAAAGAACATCCGTTTTCAACCATCTTAATTCAAATACAGGTATACTTATATTGGGGAAATGTGCGTAAGTGAAATAGCCAAACAGGTACATAGGTGCTCTCACAAATTTAAATGCAGCTCTGCAGACCCCCCAAACTCACTACTTTAGAATATCTTCAGGCAAAGCAGTTTTTGTGCAACATGTGATCTAGCTACAGAAGAAACATGCAATTAGAGGGTTCTTGTGAGATCCAAGTTTGTGTACGTATGAGTGTGCATCAAGTTCTGTGCTTAGAATAAGTGGTCCTTTATTTTTCTGACCTGGGAGAAGTACAGATGTGGTGTGTGTCCCAGCATGAGATGCTGTATAATCAGGGAGCTAGACTGGCCACTGCACCGGGAGGCATTTACTCATTCAAGAACCCTTAGAAGGTGGAGAAATTAGAAACCATGACTGCTGTGGTCACATCATCAGTGATGTGAATGGAACCTGGTGGTACTGTGCAAAACTTCTCCTACTTCATGAGGTTAGTGTGGGTGTTAAATGTGCTAAGATGTGTAAATTGCTTAGAATAGTTCCCGGCATATAATAAACACTATATAAATGTTAGCATTGTATTGTTACTATTTTCTGTAAAATGGGGATAATTCTGACTTGCAGACTTGTGAAGCTTAAATGAGCTTAGTCCCTGGCATAAGTAAACACTGAATGATGTTAGCTATAAAATAATAATAATAACAATAATGTTTGAACTCTAAAAATGATGCTTTCAATGTAGTGTATTTTCTAGGCCTTTTAACCCAGAGGTCTCCTACCTCTGAAGAGTAAGACAGAGCTGGCTTGAATTTGAGAGAAGAGCACAAAGGCCATCTTCATTTCTTCAAGACTGGGCATTTTCTCAGCAACCTGCACATTCACTCCATGGGTTTAGTATATTTTACAGTCTTTCCATAGGACCTCAAGTCCAAGGGGTTAGTTTACTTTTGGAAAGTTGTTTTTCTAACCAAAATGACACATTCATTGTGGTTATGAAGGTCTCTGGCCTTAAAATTGGGCCACGTTTGATGAAAAAAAAAATAATAACCCTCATGAAGTTTAAGAATGAATATGGTTCATTAATTCATATTTATATTAACCAAATATTTTGACTTGATTTGGCAGAAAATATTTTTTTACAAGTATCTGGTAGACTGTTGAATCATTTCTAGACTGTTAAATCATTTCTTGGGAAGTTACATAGAAAATACTTTCAGAATTTGTGGTTTTAAAAAAGGACTTTGTCGAATGAATAGCAATGGCAACACAGATTTAGGGGGTGGAACTCTTGGGGAGTTTCTGTTGCCTTCTGGCAGTTGCATTCCAACTAGTAAATATTGGCCTGATCAGCGAAGTATGGATTCTAGAGGGAGGAATGATGAAATTCCTCTGTAGGAATTAGAGTCCTCTGTAGATGAGGGGAAGGCATCTAGGCAGGGCAGAAGAGGAACCTGGAGGCTCTCAAATATGTTTTAAGAGTTTTCAGTAATCTATATTGAAAGTTTTCAACATTGAGCATTGAGTGGCCATTTTCCATTAAAACGATAGAAATAGACTTTGTTAATACTTTGCAGAGACATGGAAGACAGGTGGAGCCAATCCGCAGCCTGCCAGCATGGAGGGTTCCCCACGGGTGGGACCCAGTGCGACCTTGCTCTTGAACGGTGGGCGTTTTCCCGGGACTTAAGGTTTCACAACTGTGTACAGGCCTCTCTTCTGAGTCCTCAGTTGCTGAACTGAAAGTACTTTACAATACCTCAAGTCTTGTGGTTACGGACCCTGGAGAGGAGGAGATGGGAGGAGAAGTGTGGTAAATTCCAAAGCAGGGAGGTTCAGGAAGCTCCTGACTCAGGAAATACCAAGGTCTTCCCATAAATGGAACCAGTCTGTGTTGGTATATTTATCCACAAATGATAAAGTGAATAAAAAATCTTTGATTTAAAAAAATAGAAAGAATCGAACAGTTAGACTGAGTCCCTACCACATGTAGGGACCCTTTTCCATGCAGGGAGGTATAAATGTAACCCAATGTTCCAGGCCTCCAGTATTAGACCCCAAGGCGAGGCCTGATTCTTTTCAGTTCTTGAATTCTAATAATTTAATAGCTGCTTCTCTCACCTTGCAATCAGTATGGATCATCACAGGAAAATCCATCTTTCAAAGAATTCCTTGGGAATATTTCCAAGAATTTCCAGCACTGTTTTCACCTGACATTACCCGCCTGACCTTGCCTGGTGATGCTGCTCTAGACCAGATGTCCTGTGCTAACTATGTCAACAGCCCCACCTGCTGGTCCTGTGTGCCTCTGCTGCTTGTGCCAAAGCTTTGACCAATCTCCAGAGGTGTTTCTGTGACGCCCACTCTCTTCATGGCCACTTCTGGGGCCGGTGTAGATCTCTGCTAACTAGCCTGGGGCGAACTCATCCAGACCATATTATTTACACCTTCTCTAAGCCCTGGGACTTCTTCCAGTGCACCAGGCCAGACTCCTCTTTGCTTCTGGTGACTTGACTCTCAGGAGGCCACATCATCCTTTCCTACCGTCTCACCTGGTTCTGTGCCACATAGGTCCACCTGATATATCTCAGCATCACTGAACCTCAAAGAGACGAGATGGGATTGTGGTCTGTTTCCATTCAGGGGGCCTTATGTGAACTCATGGACATGGAATTGATCTTACCTGACTTTACTAAGAAACACCCAGGACCAAAGCACCAGTGGATTACTGGGGAAAAAAGTAAAGTGATACTTTACTTCTTTTTTTCTTTTCTTCTTTTATTTTATGTCTTTATTTTTTGAGATGGAGTCTTGCTCTGTCACCCAGGCTGGAATGCAGTGGTGCCATTTTAGCTCACTGCAACCTCTGCCTCCCAGGTTCAAGCAATTCTCCTGCCTCAGCCTCCCAAGTAGCTGGGATTTACAGGTACAGGCCACCACACCTGGCTAATTTTTGTATTTTTAGTCGAGACAGGGTTTCACCATGTTGGTCAGGCTGGTCTCGAACTCCAGACCTCAGGATATCCACCCACGTCAGCCTCCCAAAGTGCTGGGATTACAGGTATGAGCCACAGAGCCTAGCAGTGAACTTTACTGCTCCTGCCAAAAGCCCTTGTCTGCTTACAGGTACTCTAAGGATACCTAAGGTAAGCAAGACAGACACAGCCTCTACTGTCACATGTGAGGGAGTGGCGGTGTTGAGGAGAGGCCTCTGTATGCAGATGGGAGGGATTTATGGATACCGAAGGGGAAGGATGGGGGAGGGATGAGGGACTGGTAATTGAGGTCAGGGAAAGGATGGCATCAGATGCATGGTGGGCAACCTGAGCTGCGTCCAAGGAGACACTAAGGAAGGGACCTTAGAGGCATCCAGATAAGCTCCTTGTGTGACCAAAAAGGACACTGAGAACCCGAGATGATGGGACTTTTCTAAGGCCCTCATTGAGCCAAGCCGATTTAAAAATTCCCAATCCCTTCTGAGATGTTCTTCCCAGCACATCTTTAGCTCTCCCCAGGGGTAAAGGAAAAGAATGAGGACGAAACTGCAGAGAGGTTTTAAAAGAAGGGAAATTAGGGTGTCTCCTGATCCCCCTCGTGAAATGACTTCAGCCTTTAAGTCATAGGTGGCAAGGTCTTCCCAGAGTGAAGAGATGGGATGATCCTGGCAGTATGGAGCTAAAGCATCACCACACTGAGCTGTTAGCACCATTGTGAGTGATATTACATGGCCCTCCGTAGACAGAGTGATGGATGCAAGGCTGTCAGCATAAAGGACGTGGCCTGTCCAAGTCTGGTCTTCCCAGCAGAAATTCCTACTTAGGCAGTTAGAAGAACTCACTTTAATACATACATACAGCAGCCAATTTATCCAAGGCCTGTTTTGGGTGAGTCCTGAGGACTCAAGGCCAACCAAGACGTAGGTGTTGTTTCTGCCCCACAGCAGCCTTGGATGAGGGGGCAGAGCAGAAAAGCATCACCAGTAGGGACACAAACAAGAGAAACTGCAAAACCAAGAGATTCTTAAAATTTGGAATCATCAATCAGTCAGTTGTTGTTAAACTAATCCATTTGAGTAGAATTCTACAGTAAGTTGGTTAGAATCTGTCTGAAATCCTTAACTGCAGGGGTTTCACTGCACACATCAGTGCACACTCAATGATAGTGGTGTTCTCACTGGGCTTTCTGTAAGTTCCAAAGCGGGGCACAGAATTGAAAATGGAAGCCCCCATGAGCAGCTGCAGGCAGGGATGCTGTCACTGTTACCCCTCGGCCTCTCCTCTCTGTGGCTGCGTCCAGGGCACATGCGGAAAAGCAGATACCTCCCCTGGCAAGTTCTGATGGAAGGATCAAAGGTGGGGAGTAGGAGCAACCAAGAGCATGACTGAACATTGACGGGGTTCCCAGACACAGCGGAACCATTCTCTGGAGAGACTCTTAGGGTGCTGCTGCTGGGACTCACTGGAAGACTTCAGATCTTAAATGGATATTCTGCACTGCCAGACAATTCTAGTAAAGTCATGTTCCTATACTGCCTTTTACCCTTTACCGCCTTCTTCTCTTCTCAGTTCTCCACATCCCCTTGCAGGCTTGGCTGATGATCTTGTCTCATATTTCCCAGCAAAAGCAGATACAAATGGTCAAGGATGACCTCTTCCCTCCACTGATTTCGCCAGCACACTGCACTTGGTCTCAGCCTCTGCCCTCTCCCTGCGGCTGTGGAGTAATCATCCCCACACTGCTCTTGGACCAACCCCTCCGCTTTGCCCCATCCCACCCCTTTTCACCTCCTTAAGAACTGTTCTCCTGCAGTTACCCTTTTCTCTCCTGACATCAATTTCCCCCTTTATCAGTCATTCCTACAGCATTTCAGTTTCTTTCTTTCTTTCTTTTCTTTCTTTTTCTTTCTTTCTTTGTTTTCTTTTCTTTCTTCCCTCCCTCCCCTTCCTTCCTTCCTTTCTTCCTCCCTCCCCTTCCTTCCTTCCTTCCTTGCCTCCCCTTCTCCTTCCTTCCTTGCCTTCCCTTCTCCTTCCTTCCTTCCTTGCCTCCCCTTCTCCTTCCTTCCTTCCTTCCTCCCTCCTCNCTTAATATCTCCACTTCATCACCTTCTTTTTCCCCTCAATTTTGACTTTTACTCCACCACTCTTGGAATGACTGACCCAGGTCACTGACAAACTGATAACTTGATAGTCAAATCCAATCCCCTTGTCTTACTCAACCTCTCAGCGGCATTTGACACAATGATCACTCCCTCCTTGTTGAAACACTTCCTGTCCTCTTGGGTTCCATGAGACTTACGTGCTGGGTTTCCAGGACTTGCTCTCCTCCTTCTTTTGGTCTGCTTTGCTGGCTCTTTGACCAAATGTCTCCCGGTTGTGGGGCCACGGGCTTCATCTGACCTTTTCCTCATCTACACTCTGTACCTAAGTGAGCCCATCCAGGCTTCTGATTTTTAAGTACTGTTTAAATGCTGATACTCTCAATTTGCATTTCCAGTGTGATCATTAGATGTCTGAGGCATCTCACACTTAACTATGTCTAAAATCAAACTCTTGATTTTCCCCCTCAAACCTGCCCTTGCCCCATCTCAGGAAGTGGCATCATCATCTACCCAGCTGCACAGGCCCCGAACAGTGGAGCCATTCCTGATTCCTCTTTCCCTTAGACCTCGAATTCATTTTTTAGGACTTCCATAACAAGTTACCTAAATCTGGGTGGCTAAAAATACAACAATTTATTTTCTCACTGTTCTGGAGGCCAGAAGTCCAAAATCAAGGTGTCATCAGGGCCATACTTTCTGGAGGCTCTGGGGGAGAATCCTGCCTTGCCTCCTCCTAACTTCTGGTGTTTGCTGGTAATCCTTGGGGCTCCCCAGCTGGTGGCATCAGGACTCCCAATATCTGCCTCTTTCATCACATGGCCTTCTTCCCTCTGAGTGTGTCTGTGTCCAAATTTCCCTCTAATAATGACACCAGTCATTGGATTTAGGACTCACCATAATCCATTTTGACATCTTAACTTGGTCACATCTGCAAAGACCCTATTTCCAAATAAAGTAACCTTCACAGGTTCTGTATGGACATGGATTTGGGGAGAATACTATTCAATTCAGTATAGACCTTCAGATCTGATTGATCAGCACATCTTAGCCCCGCCAGCACCAACGATTCTTACCATCTGCAGCCACAGCCTTTGTCCAAACCTGCACCACCTGCATCACCCGCACCACCTGCATCACCCACACCACCTGCATCACATGCATCAACTGCATCACTTGCATCACCTGCACTCCCTGCACCACTGGCACCACTGTTATCACCCACACCACCCGCATCACCTGCACCACCTGCGTCACCTGTACCACCTGCACCACCTGCATCACTTGCATCATCTGCACTCCCTGCACCACTGTTATCACCCACACCACCTGCATCACCTGCACCACCTGCATCACCTGTACCACCTGCACCACCTGCATCACTTGCATCACCTGCACTCCCTGCACCACTGTTATCACCCACACCACTTGCATCACCTGCACCACCTGCATCACCTGCACCACCTGCATCACCTGTACCACCTGTACCACCTGCTTTACCTGCACCATGTGCATCACCTGCATCACTACCTCACTCTTGGCCTCTCCTCATTCTACTTTGCCCCCTCAGTCCACACTGCACATGGCAGCCAGAGTAACCTTTCCAAAATGTAAATCAGACAATATGATTCCCTTGGGCAAAACCCTCTAATGGCTTCCCAATACCAGAGAATAAAATTCTGCTATTTAAACTGACTTAAAAGAAGCTTGGTGATTTTGCCTACTCTCTGACTTTACCTCCCTTTTCCTGTCCCCATGATTCCTGGGCTGCAGCCATACTGTGCTGCTTCCCATCCCTCCATCAAGCAGAGCTGTCCCAGCCTTTTCAATCACTGCTCCTTCTGCTCGAAACACTCTTCCTCCAAATCTCCACATGACTCTCTCCTTCTCTTCATTCATGTCCCGACTCCTGTGTTTCTCCTTAGAAAGGCCTTCCACAGCCCGAGCTAGCCAATGTGCACTTTCTTTCACATGGGCCTAGTTGCTCTTCTTCTGTTCAATATTGGAATTTACCTTATTTATTTGCCTATAGATAATAATATCACTTGTATGATTTATTATTTATTATGTCTGCCTCCTCCCAGTAGAACATAGATTCCTATGAGCAACCAATTATTTTCCTTGTCCACAAAAGAAAACTCCTACCCATTGATTGGCACACAAATGGTTGGTGAACATTTTGTCTGACCAAGCTGGGGCAGCTTTGTGCTTCCCGGTTTCCGCCCTTCCTCCCACCCTTCCTCCCATTCATGTTGTAATGGTAAAGCCTACTGTGTTTAGACATTAAAACCTCTTTGTATAAATTATTATATATGAAAAATTGAGAAGAAAATGGCCCATTTTCATCCTCCCTTCCTAACCATCTCTAAAATTCTCTAATTTGGCATCTTCAGAATATCTCCACTGCTTCGGTGGCCACCCCCCTCTCCTTGCATATGCAGGTGCATGCTCATTCACAACTGAACACGCTGTAAATGTACCCTCCCTGATAAGAAGCTACCACTCACTCCTAATCCCATTCCCACGGAAAAGCATTTCTAGATGTGTAGGTAGGATTTTGTAGAAAGAAATACAGAAGGGTTTAAAACTCATTATTATTTTGGTTTGTGGGGAAAGTTTGCTTAATGCCAAGGGGGTGACTATTGTTTCACATCAGGCTGGAGTGCCACATCTTATCCACAGGAGGTGACTAATGCCCCATCAAGGAATTCAAACTAAAGCACACAAAATCTCCCTCCCTTCACTTTTTAGATAGTTGGTCACAAAGTTGAGCAGAAAATCATCAGAAAATTCAAAGTGTGTTCCTTTTGTGTGTGTTCTGTATATTAACCATTTCTAGAGCATTTGCTGTATTTTCAAAGGCCTTTCTGAGTAATTTGGATTTTGCTGTCAAGAAACTGACCTGGAGTATTATATTTCTTGAATTTTCAGAGCACTCTATTTTAATTTTGCAACTGGTTCATGTTATTGTCTCCCACAAACATGTTGTCACCTTTCCGTTTCTAACCTCTTTCCTTCTTGCCCCAGACAATTTCTGGAAGTCTTTAAACTGGCTCACCCTATGGCTTCACCTCACACTGACCCCCGTCTCCATTCTCCTTTGGCAGAAGTCACCTTCCACCTTTCTCCTGGCAGTATGTTCTTGTTGCATTTCTATAGCAGCATAAAAGCTGATGACAGCAGCGATGGGAGGGCTGATAATTACACAGAATCACCAGGAACGACTTGCTGCTCCTCATGAGTTGGCACACAGGCGGTGTGTGTCCGTGGGAGGAGACTGCATTTTAGTCTTACCTGGTCATAAATCCTGGCTTTTTTTGCCATCTGTGACCTTAGGTGGATGTTGGACTTCTATGAGGCTCAGTTTCCTCATCTGTAAAACAAGGAATATGTTTTATGGATTTATGAGGATTAAAATAATACACAAAGGTTCTCATTAAGTTTCATTTTAAATACAATATATAATCATTCCTTTAAGAATCTAAACAACACATGTGTTTAAAAAAAACTATGAGAACAATTTAGTTGACAGTTTTAATTACTGATTTCCTTGACAGATGAAAGCAAAGATACTGATTTTACCATTCTTCGTGTATTGTTCATCACAAATAATGATAGATCTGCTGAGCTTCTTTCCCTCAGTCTACAAGGATTTTTTTTTTTATTGTTACAGTTAATTGCACTTAGAGAAAATCTCAGGTTAACCTGAGTAAGGAGACGAATTTAAAAACTGAAAGATAAGAACACACTTATAGAAAGGTAAAAACAGACAAACAAATCAACTCTGAGGCATATTTGTTCATCGCCTTGTTAGCATCTTGCCAATAACACCCTTAAGAAACTGCCCCTTCACATTCTGGCCATGTGCTTTGAGTGGGAACTTACCACCCCTTAACCCTACCATTGTCAAATGATGAGTTCATAGAAGGCCTGTGATGCAGTTTATGTCAACAAAATGCAAGGATTTGTTTGGGGGCCCTAGGCTAGAAACTTCCTGTATCTTCAGTGGAAGTTTCCAGAGAGAATGCCCTGTCATCCTCTGGATGATGTGTGGTGAGATTATAAGACTAGCAAGGCCTTACCCGTCTTTTCTGCTTGGCAGTGAGACAGAAATGACATCATGTGCTTCTGAATCAAATGAGATCTGAATCTAGAACTATCGCTGTCTCCAGATATGTGAAATAGCAATTCCCTTTTTACTCCAAGCCAGTTTGAGTTGGATTTTCTGTGCCTTGAAAACAAAAGATTGCCAACTGGTACTCCATTAAGATGGAAGCAGTTAGGCTGAGTGTGGTGGCTCACGCCTGTAATCCCAGCACTTTGGGAGGCCAAGGCAGGTGGATCACCTGAGGTCAGGAGTTTGCGACCAGCCTGGCCAACATGGTGAAACCCCGTCTCTACTAAAAATACAAAAAATGAGGCAGGTGTGATGGTGGGCGCCTGTAATCCAAGCTACTTGGGAGGCTAAGAAGGCAGAAAAATTACTTGAACCCAGGGGGCAGAAGTTGCAGTGAGCCAAGATCACGCCACTGCACTCCAACCTAGGTGACAGAGTGACATTCTGTCTCAAAAAAATAAACAAATAAAGATGGAAGTAGGTTAGAAGCAGTTGAATATACCAACAGATTATTACACCAAATGTCCTGCCTTATCCAGACTAAAGCTGAGCTTCCATAATCATAACTATTATCCTAAATCATCTCTCCAGAAACAGTTTGTCAATTCATAGACTCAGTGAACACTGTTACCATGATGTATGTATGGAAAATCTGCTTGTCTGCATTGACCGGTTATTTTCAGTTTAGTAGATGTGTAACCTTGAACAAGTTACTTAATCTCATCATGTCTAATGTTCTAGATTGGTTCTGTGGGCAATAGGGAGACATGAGAAGTACTTGAGCTGGAAGAGTAACAAAGGGGTATTTGGGAGGATTATTCTGGAAGACATAGGCACCTTACTCATTTCCAGGGTTTTGAGTTTTGTAAATTTGGTGTCTTACTTGTTTGCAGGCCATCTCCTCCCGCTTTATAGAGCAAACTTCACGAGAGCAGGGAGCATCTTCCTTTGTTCACTCAGTACCTACACAGTATCTGGAATGTAGTAGGTGCTTTATAGATACTGATTGAATAATTGAATTGTGGACAGAAAGAGAATATAAGAACAGAGAGAATGAAGAAAGGAAGAATATCTCAGAGACAATAGCTGCAACCCGTATGTGCAGCACACAGCATGGCGGCAGGAGAACGGAAAAGAAGGGATAAATCTAACTAGTGCTACCAAAAGTTCACAGAATTTATTGACTAAATGAGAAAAACCAAGGAGGGACAAAGAAGAGTAAAGTGTCCCACCGGAGAGGTTGAAACCATGACTATCCCATGAAGTCAATGGGAAAGTTAGATTGGGAAGCAGTTGGAAGGAAAGACGCATACACTTGGTTTTTAGATATGTTTCTTAGGAGAGGAGAATGTGTCGTTAATATGGACATGTCTAATAGGAAGTTTGAAATGAGGAGTTTGGGGTACTGTTGGAACTGGAGGTGTCAGGTTGGAAGGCATAGAAAAACCACGAGATAGGGCATGTCCCCAAGAGAGTGAGAACGGAATGGGGACAACCCTAGAAAAGAGGAACCAAGGAATCAGGCAGAGGCGGAGAGGCTGGAGGATCAGGGAGAGAATGAAGAGAGTGTTTGGTGACAGAGCAAAGCAGCACAGTGACAGGAGGAGAAGCATCTTCTGCTTTTTCCTCACCATGTTTCATAGCAAAGCACAAACTTGGTTACCCAGGATTTCAGGGAAATTAATGCAGATTCTCTAAACATAGTGCCAGTAATCAGATTGTCTATATCAATCACTTTCAAACTTTTTTACTGCAGTCCACACTAAGAAAAGCTCTGGTCCACATAAGTGTCACGTAAGAAATGTGATGAGTTTGGGAAAAGACCACATTTTGAGGAAATCTCAAAATCCCATTAGATAAGTAAAGGTTTTGCCTTAAAATCCATGACAATATGAACATATCTCTCTATTTAATAGTGGTGTCATGCTCTCACACTTGAAAATTTAGAAGAGAGATAGAATTAAAAGGAAAGCATTTTCTTTCTCCAGATATCCGAATAGCATCTTCTCTTGTCCCTTTAAGTGTTGGTTTACTGACTTGCAAGAGAAACTTAAGGCTTACACTTTGGATCCTGGCACTAGGGTATAATTAAGAGCACTCTAGCTTTAGAAATGGGCAGGCCTGGGCTCAAATCCTGGTTCTCACACTTCTTAGTTCTGTGACCTTTGCCAAGTTTCTTAGCCTCTTTGGTTTTTGTTTCTTTGCTTGCAAATTGGGGTAACAACGTTTAACCTATGCAGTTGCTGTTATGTTGAAGAAGCCACATTACTTATGATACTATACTTAGCACTTGGCAGGCATGTGATGAATGGCAATTGTTAGTATTGTCCTTGGTTGTGAGGGTTAAGTTATAGACCACTTGTAAAGCTCCTAGCAAAGCACCTGGCACAAAGCGGCAATAAATCTTACAGCAACCAAAGAGTAGAAATCCGGTTGTAATCCAAGTGCACAGTAGTATACAAATCAGTTACATGATTTTATCTTGCCTACAGTTCTTTAGAAAAATATTTACTGGGGCTGGGCGCAGTGGCTCACACCTGTAATCCCAGCACTTTGGGAGGCTGAGGCAGGCAGATCACCTGAGGTTGGGAGTTCGAGAC
Organism: Rhinopithecus bieti; assembly: GCF_001698545.2. Classification (NCBI taxonomy): domain Eukaryota; kingdom Metazoa; phylum Chordata; class Mammalia; order Primates; family Cercopithecidae; genus Rhinopithecus; species Rhinopithecus bieti. The sequence goes on from NW_016805021.1 coordinate 2,589,044, forward strand.
CAGCCTGACCAACTGATGAAACCCCATCTCTACTAAAACTACAAAAAAATTAGGCCGGGCGCGGTGGCTCAAGCCTGTAATCCCAGCACTTTGGGAGGCCGAGGCAGGCGGATC
>NW_016805021.1:2589552-2605814 GCF_001698545.2 Rhinopithecus bieti
AAAAATTAGCTGGGCATGGTGGCACATGTCTGTAATCCCAGCTGCTCGGGAGGCTGAGGCGGGAGAATCACTTGAAACTGAGAGATGGAGGTTGCAGTGAGCCAAGATTGTGCCATTGCACTCCAACCTGAGCAACTAGAGTGAAAAAAAAAAAAAAGAAAAGAAAAGAAAATATCTACTGGGTAAAGCAAAGCACATTGATAACATTGATGCTATTGGACAGATTGTGTCCCATTTGTATGAAATGAAAAATGATGCATCACTGAAATGGCGTTCTTAATTCCTTATTTGTCCCAAATGCCCTTTGGGACAATTTAGAAATGCCCCAAACCAGATGTCATCTCTCCAAGAGACATGCCTGCAGCAGTTGGATAGATCATTTTTTGTAAAAGGGGGTGCTGTATACTCATTGGCTGTGATTGTTTTAACTGTGCTGTCATGTGTGAAGCTGATCGTGTGTTCTTGCTATAACATAGACATTGAGGTCCATGCTAACATGCTTCCAATCAGACATGCCCATCTCACCACTTTTCAGTCTTTAAAGCTATGTGAACAATTTTCTACAACTTGCCGGAGTGTCTGCTGCAAACCACCATCTAAATGGAAAGCTACTTGGACAATATTTTTTAATTTAAATATGGACTACACTGCTAATTGGTGGCAGTAACCATGTGGAAGCCATTCTGTCCCAAAATCATAGATCCACCCCCAAGAAGTCCTTGTACCATTTTCTGGAAAAGAAAATCGCAAATATTTGGGGGGCTTTAGACATCTTTCACATGTGCAGCATAACCCAATTCTCCATAATCCAGGAGAATCTATTGTATTAATATCTCACATGTGGAATATATACTGTATGTTTAAATTAGAGCTATCTAATAGTTCTCATATCTGAAATTCTTGGTGGTGGTGATGGAGGGGTGGGATGGGGAGCATCAGGTTCCTGATCCCTGTGCCTACTGATCCTTGCTCCTGTGGACGGTTTGTGCGTTTTGTAATTTTGGATTGTGAGCTCTTCTTCATGGCTTTCTCCATGGTGATCCAGTGCAGGCTGAGGTGTGTGTTCCTCGGCAGAGGTTTTGCACATGCTTTTGTTGGGGTCCTCAGGGTTATCACTGGCCTAGGCCACTTTTTATTTTACCTTCTCATTAGATGGGTACACCACACAATAGGGGTTCACCCTGAGCCTCTGGCCTGCAGGAGGTGGGCTGTGATGATCTGTTCTCAAGGAGAATGTTTCCACCCTCTCCCACAACCCAACCGAGGCAGAGGCAGACAAGTTTCTTAGTAGTCTCCTTTTGCAGGCAGGATAAATTTTTTCCCCATTACATTCTTTTACAGAGGGGTGGTCCTTTGAGAGTTCCAGGTTGATGTGGGAGTCTCAGTTCCCATCTCCCCATTCCCACTTAATGAAGGCCCTGGGGCTTTTTCTCCTGAACCATGTGGATGTCACGATCCAAACACCATGCTACTGATAGCCTCCCCTCCCCTCAGGACAGCCAGCTCAGTTCAGAGACTTGGTTCTGCTTTTCAGATCCCTCTGTGTGTTTGACCATGGAAAATTCCTTACTTTCTTGAGAACTCAGCTATGCATTTAGAAGGATATTTGTTATATTTTACTCAGAATTTCTAAGTTTTTAATAACAAAAGATTTTTTTTCCAAGATACTTACTCTGCCAAGAACACATCATCACCATCTTCTGACAGAATTAAAATGTCCACTGGTGGGTGGAAGATGCCTGTCTACATTCAAAGAGGAGTAAGGAGAAGGGGCCTCTGGCCTTTAGAAACTTAGAGGTTTTTTTTTTCTCTTAACTCACTCATAAGCTCTGAGAAGTATTCTTTCAGTGATTCACTCAATTATCCTTACAGTCATATATCATTCAATAAAACTTAGTAAGTTCATAGGCTGGACACGGTGGCTCATGCCTGTAATCCCAGCACTTTGGGAGGCCAAGGCGGGCAGATCATGAGGTCAGGAGATCGAGACCGTCCTGGCTAACACAGTGAAACCCTGTCTCTACTAAAAATACAAAAAATTAGCCGGGCATGGTGGCAGGCACCTGTAATCCCAGCTACTCGGGAGGCTGAGGCAGGAGAATGGCATGAACCTGGGAGGCGGAGCTTGGAGTGAGCCAAGATCGCGCCACTGCACTCTAGCCTAGGCAACAGACTCCATCTCAAATAAATAAATAAATAAATAAATAAATAAAACTTAGTAAGTTCATACTTCATCTAGGCTTTCATTTTCTGCAAATATATATTGTATACGGCTTCTGCTATGTGCCAGACAGGTGCTCGTGCCCAGCAAGATCATACTAGATCCCTGTCTTCATGAATGACACAAATATTAATCAGATAATCACATCAATAAGTGTAAAATTTCAAATGTGCTAAGTACCGTAAAGTAGATGTGTGTGGTGCTGTGAGATATGTAATGGGGGCTTTGTCCAATTAAGGCTGGAAAGTGCTCATTTGGAGAAGTGAAATTGGAAACAAGAGTGGCTTTCACTAAGTGAAAAGAGGAGTGGTAATTGTTCCAGATATGTAGCAGTATGTGCAAAGACCCTGGGGTGAGGATGAATGACTGAAAAGAAGTGTGGTAAGATGGAAGAAGAATAGAAAACATGGTTTCAGAAAAGACTGAGAGGAGCTAGGCTAAACTACCAAAGACCTTGTAGTTTGTGTTAAGGAGTTTTGTATTTATCATAAGAGCCATCTAAACAGCTTTAAACACTGGAACAACACATCCTAATTTTCTTTCTAAGATCCTAGAGATCTTTCTGACTTCAGCAAGGAGAACAGATTTGAGGAGGCAAGAGTGAGAGTAGACCAGTTGGGAGGCTGTTACAGTAGACCAGAGGCTATTACCATAGACAGAGTTACTGGTAGCTCAGCCCCAGTTTTGGCTTTGTAGATGGGAAGACATGGGACAGATGTGAGATTTATATAGCAGATAAAATTATTAGGAAACAGCAGAAAGATAGGACAGGAATAATTCCAAAGTTTCAGGTTTACATAACTGGAGGGAGGGTGGTATTTCTTTACTGAGATAGGGAACACTGAAAGAAGACAAAGTTTGGTGTAAAGGCCATTTGGGTTTTTTTTTTTCTTTTCTTTTTTTTGAACATATCAAGTTTGAAGTGTGTTTGAAACATATAACAGGAAAATAGAAAGAGACAATTGGATATTGCATATATGGATCTGGAACTCAGAGAAGAGATCTGGAGATATAAATATATGACTAATTTGCTTGTAGGTAATCATTTAAGTGGTAGGCCTAGATGAGATTTCCTAGGGAGAGATTGTAGCCTGTCCCCTGAGCATGAAGGTTATTGATATGACCTTAAATGGGAGCTGGCTGTTGCTGAGATGGGATAAGAAGCTTGGAGTAGGATGTAGAGAGAATAGGAAGTGAGGAAATGGAATCAGTGAGTATAGACAACTCTGTTTTTTTGTTTGTTTGTTTGAGATGGAATCTCGCTCTGTCGCCCAGGCTGGAGTGCAGTGGTGCGATTTCGGCTCACTGCAAGCTCCGCCTCCCGGGTTCACGCCATTCTCCTGCCTCAGCCTCCCGAGTAGCTGCCACTACAGGTGCCCACCACCATGCCTGGCTAATTTTTTGTATTTTTAATAGAGATGGGGTTTCACTGTGTTAGCCAGAATGGTCTCGATCTCCTGACCTCGTGATCCGCCCACCTCAGCCTCCCAAAGTACTGGGATTACAGGCGTGAGCCACCGCGCCCAGCCTAGACAACTCTTTCAAAAAGTTTGTCACTGAAGTTATATAAGGCTTTAATTGATGTTTAAAGGAAATGTGATTTCATTGTGATTGGAAGGCAGAATGTTTTAAAACAGAGTGTCACTGGAAAAATATTAAAATGGTTTCTTGATAATGAAAAGGTAGCCAAGATAGAGACATTAGCCAGCACAGAGAAGACTCAAAGACAGTGAACCAAGATTGAATTGTAATCATAGCTAACATTTATTGCAGTCTCACTGCTGTGCAAGTGCCATTTTAGATGTTTAACATGTGTTAAAAGTCTTAATCCCACAACAGCTCTGTGAGGTAGGTACGCTTATTATCTCATGAGGAACATGGGAAGCTGGTCACCAGAGAGGCGACGTAACTTGCCAGGATGGGAGAACAGTGATTTGACAGCAGGCAGTCCGGTTGTGGAATCCATGGGGTTTTTGTAAATTTCCTTCTTAATTGACAAATAATAATTGTAGATATTATATTCTTATGGGGTACGATGTGATGTTTTCATATAGGTTTATGTTGTGGAATGATCAAACCAAACTAACAGATCTATCACCTGGCATATTTACTATTTGTGTGTGTGTATGGTGAAAACATTTAAAATCTACTCTTGTAGTATTTTTTAAATACACATTCTTAGCAGTGATGCTGTACTGCTTCTCAGTACAGGGATACACAGTAAAGTATTTGAATCATCCATGAGCCAAGATATGGCCTAATCCATCTACAGATACTGAAAATGTTATCAGTTGTGCAGTTACTTTGAGGCAAAAGTATAAATTAATGCTGACTCAAATACTTGGTTAAAATTCCTTCTTGGCTTTGTATTACAGAGCAAGACAGGCATAAATGGAGGTGTCAGGAGAGCAGCTTTAGCTTTAATCAGTGGCCTTCAATAAATACGTGCTCATTACTTATTTAATTGCACCTGTAACTGCACGAGGGCCTCGCTGCCGAGCGTGTAATAGGTGAGCGGAGTTCACAACAGTCTGAAGCCACGTGCACCTCTCTGCCAAGAAGTGTCGTCTGTGGGTTTCGTTAACCAATGTCCTAAAATATATGACCTTTTCCAGGTCCCAGGGGAGTGGCTTTAACTGCAACACGTGTGTGTTTCTTTTCCTCCTAAGGCTTTAACAACACCGAGAGAACATGTGATAAAGAGTTTATCATACGGAGAACGGCTACCAACCGAGTACTGAACGTCCTCCGTCACTGGGTCTCAAAGCACGCACAGGTATGTCAGTGCCCCCATTAATTACTTACAAGGATTTTTAAAAAATCATCTTTTTAAGCCATGACACATGTAAAACACCTCCCGATTCTCTGGAGTTCAGTGTGAAACCTTGACACTGGAACTTAGGAAGGGAAGAAATAGGCTAGGCATGCAGATCAAAGCTGACACACGTGGCTTGCCAACATCCACTGTTTCAGATCTGCAAATGACATGACACAGTGACATGGGGCTCCCCTGTCCCCGCATCTTCTGAGGAAACAGCACTCGCCCATGGGCACCTGAGCCACAGCAAGGCCACTGTACTGTGCCACCTACCCTGGGAGCACCTTTCGCAGGGTCTTCTCTGTAAGTGGAGTGCTTGAGAGGCTGCCAGCTGCAGTGGTATCCTCGCCCCCCCACCCAACTAGACGCAAACCTCACGGTGCCCCCTGGAAGTAAATAACACTCTGGGGTCTGGTCAGGGAGTGCTTTCCGGGCCTGATTCTGGAGATATTTTGCCTCACGCCCTTTGATGTTTTGGTTCCCAATGCTGTTTTTAAATTGTGTTACACTGACAGGCACCTACTTGTTATCTGTTTATGTGTTCTCAGTGCACGTTTGTGGAATTTATTCCCCTTTCACAAAACAAGTCAGGTGCCACTTTGCCCCCCTGATGTGATGCATGCATAATGCTTTTCTTACCCACTGCCACATAGCTGGCAGGCCCTCCTGGACACCCATCTGCCTGGCACCCTGCAAGGAGCGTTTGAGAGAGAGAATGGGCCCTGCCTCACAGCACAACATGTGCAGCGTATATTAAAAGAAATAGAATCAAATTTGTCAGTCTGCTAATGAGAATCATGTGTTATAAATGGCACTCCCAGGGGGAGGTATTCCCAGGTCTTTACTATTTGGCAATTGGTGCCAAAGTAATTGTAGTTTTTGCCACTATATTCACAGAGGCCATCACGTGTCTGCTGCATGGTCCTCAGTAATGACAGTCTATTCAATAGGGTCACCATGAGGGCAGGCTCCTGAAACCTCCGTGGTAAGAGAATTTACTAATTAGGAAAAGTGGCATTTAAGCCCATAAAAAATCTTAAATATTAATTAAAATAAAGTAATAAACATAGCATACTAAATAATGTAAACATTCCATCTTACACATCTTAAATTAAAAAAAAATTTAATCCTATATGATTCAAATTCCAAGAACCATCCTTAGCACATGAGAAATGTCTAGTCTCTTTTCTCCGTAGTCCCAGTGAGCTGCTGGTAAATCCATTTTGCCACAATGCAGATAAAACAGCATAATGAGTTTTAGTATTTACAATTTTTCCACTGTATCATGGTCCATCTTATTCTTCTCTGATTTTTTTTCTCAAGAATCTTGACATTTAATTCCTGGGGCCCACAGTGGCTTCTAAGATGCAACGTAGCTTCGATCAACAAGGCTGAGCTGGTTCTCTCCCCTGGCCTCAGCTCCCCTCCTCCCCTTCCAAATCTTCTCCCCAGAGCCCTCCAGCCTTGCTTCCCTATCCACCTTACTTCCCTTTTCTCAATCCCCAGTGCCCTCTTTTCCTAATTATCTCAAACAGGAATCCCTCCCAATCCACATAAAATTTTTACAGTAGCTACAGAAGTACCACAAAGCAAATGACAGTATGCTGGGAGTTTTTTATTTTTTGGTAAAGAAAATTCATAGATGGGGAGAGATTAGTGTACAGAAGCCCTCATTTACAATAGTTTTACAGTAAGCTTTGCTACCTGATTTGGCAGCTGAATTGTTGATACAGTTCAGATGGTTTTCGACCTGAGTGACTGCAGCTGTGCTTATACATAAGCAGGCTTGTCCATCTCCAATTCCAGTTAGAGGGATCCCAGCTCCTCAGACTCTCCCTCCAGCAGGGGCATAGGTGAGTGATGTAAGTAGCTCAGGGATCCAGTCTTCTCTTCTGACCTCACCACTGGGTAAAATACACACCCTGGCTATTTCGTTCACTGATGTGCCCAAGGAAGTTCTTGCCACAGGGTCTTTCCTTACCTGCCCTGCATGCGTGAGTGGGCCTCACGGCTCTGTGGCGGGTTATCAATGCCCTGGTGTAACCTCGTCATGTGCATCTCCTGTCACCTTCCTCATCCTCTCTGTGTAAGTACACAACCATATGCAGGACATTTCTGTGAAATTTCCACTTATTGAGAATTGTTTTAGGGCTTTTTTTTTTTTCTTTTTTGCTGGCTTGAGTGTCCAGATTCTCTTTCTTCCTTTTACTGACTCACTTATGGCTGCCTGGTAATCATCTGGCCTCCACATTGGACGGTTTGCGCAAGTCAAGGCAGGCTGTTGGTGATGGATTGGTGAATGGTTCAAATAGAGCTGCTCTCAGCTCACGGTCTCGGGGCCTCATTGTGTGCGTACTGCCTCCTCTCACCAACTGTGGGCCTAGCCTGGGCCATTTCATTCAGAAGATGTGAAGGTGGCCCCGGCTTCATGGAGCCTAAGCAAGCTGACTGGTATGGTGCTTTAAGAGTAACAGCCCATCTTGGTATCTTTATCCAAGTTTATCTGCAGGTCTTTACTCTCCCAAGGCAGCATCTAGCTATAGATGGGACTGCTGGTCTGAAACCCTGGGCCGTAATCCAGTTGTCAACCAACCCTCACCCTTATTGTCTTTGGTTTTCACCTCACAAAGTGAAGGGCTTGGATAAGATGATTTGTAATTATCTGATTCACTTTGTACTAGTCGAGTCCATTTAAGGAAGAATATAGCATTATTGTGGCAACCTGATTATTTTGAATCAGTAGCTTTTAAAAAATGAGTAGGAAGTTGTACTCATCTCAAAACTACAGCTAAGCATGGTAACAATTACATTTTTTCTCACATGGCTACCCAGAGAGGCCACTTCAATTTCTAGACACAGAAAAGCTGTAGATCTACATCAACCAAGCTGTAGATTCACCCACAAATAATCTAGAGAATCAAGGCTACCACAGAGTATTAGACATCACGTATTTATTTCTCATTTCTCATTTCTCATCAAAGATAACTAATATTGGCAGATACTACCCTGACCTTTATTCAGGAGAAGTAAAAGTTGCAGAAGTGTGGGGGTAGGGGTTGGTTCTCCAGAGAAATAAGAATGCCCCAGGATGTCGCCTCCTAACTCTACCCCGTGTGGTGCTAGGATAGCATTTCTTCTCCTGGAGGCTTCTAGTTTTTTCTTTAGTTAGTATTTGGGGAGGCTAGGATATTCCATTTTTAGGGGTTTTTTTTAAATCTTCATATGTGAATACCTTCTGGCCTATTGCTCCTCATTTTGTTACACCTTCTCACTCATTTGTTGCCTTTTAAGCTGAAAGTGAAGCCACAGGCCCAAGTTCGGTTTCTCCCATGTGCCTTGTCTATCGATCAGCAGCCCAGAGTCAGGGGACCAGTGTTGTTACTCCAGCTCTGCCACTGTAGCCCCTGTGGGGCCCCAAGCTGGTCTCTCCACCTCTTCGGGTGTTAGTTTCCTCTTCTGAAAATGAGAACAACCATCCCTGCTTTACCTCTCCCAAGGATGTGATGAAGTTAAAGGTGATGTTGAATTAAGCCTAAAGCATGATATTGATATGTGTGATGAAATCCCTTTCAGCTGTGGACAGGAGAGATGCACATTTCACCACCCTACAACCAGCCTGTAAGCTCCTTGCTTGTCTCATTCATCCTTGTGTCTCCTTTCACATAGTAAGGCAATGCTGAACACATGGCAGATGCCCAGTAAATACTTGTCAAATTGAGCTTATAGTTCAATATTTCCATTGTTCATTCTCTCCTGGAGGTCATTTTCTAGCCTTTAAAGTTTCCAAAGTCAGCCCAGACAGAGACTATAACCACTAATGGGTCAGAAATCAGGGCTGTGTGTTTAGGCAGTCTAAGTAAAGGAAGTGTTTTCATTAGAGGTCTACATGCGTCTTGAGCATCTCCTGCTGGGAGACCTTACATATCATTTACACAATTCCCAGGTCCCTGCAGGTGTCAGATCTGTAGTACTATTAACCAAATGCTCCCGTGATTGCTTTTGTCCTCTGTGCACAGACAGATGGCTGGAGGCTGACTATAAACATTTCAGATCTCTGCACAAGCCTCTGTAGAAGGCCTTTCATGTATGATCTATGGCGATTTTGGTTTTCCTCAATCATCGTATTGACCAACCAATTCTGAAGAGAGGCTCTGTCCATTTATTGGAGGAATTTCACAGACCATGAGCGATGCTGGTAAAAGAGCTGCAGCTGTGTCTGCAGGTTACCACTAGCTCCATCAGGCTCTGGGTCCTATCTGAATGACAAGTGGCCGAGAATGAAACAGTCATGTATTTTCTTAATTGTAGGCTTAGGGGAATGTTTTTAAAACATGAGATCAGACAAAATGACCTACCTACATAAAATCTCCTCCCCAAAGGAGTTTACAGAGGAACACTCCTACTCCTTTTTCTGTTTTCTCACCTCCTTGATTCATTCACTAATAAGAATTGGGCACCAGAATGTTCCAGACATTGGGATAGGTGTGGGGGTGAACAAGATCCATGCAGTCTCTGACCTCAAGGGGCTTCCAGCCGTTGGGAAAAGCCACTGGGAAAATGCCCACTAACAGTCAATGGACTGAATGTAATTACGTGTGTGGCCGGCTGTTAAATTGAATTCTTCAGATTGTTTCTGACATTTAGGCAGAGGACCAAAAGCACAGGGGCAGGTACAATAGGTAGCAGCAACAGCCTGCATGGCCTTAATGGAGTGGCTAGGCCACCTAAGCAAAACCAGCTAAGAGCTCGTGAAATCAATCCTGCTAGCAGTTGTGATCACCCACCTGTGGGAAGTTGAGGCAGGGGAGGTCAAGGAGAGGGCAATTTCCAGAGACAGCCATCTGTGTAAGTTCCCTACCACCATGGGGAAGGCGGGGAGATGCCTCCTTTTCACTTCCAGCCACATGAGAAACGTTTCAAGGAAACCACCCAGCTAGCCTCCCCTGTTAAGGTGAGAGGTGCTCGCTGGGCAAAGTGAAGAGTGGTGGATGCTAGGAGTGAGCTGCATTCATATGTGTTTCAGTGAACCAGGTGGGTCCATGGGGAGTATGGCCCCCAATCTGGATGGCCCTGGATCCTGCCCAAGAGGACATCCTGGAGGGGTGATGCGTAGACAGACGCTGGGTGAAGCAGACCACTGGCAGCCCAGGGCCTGGGGGAGTTGAAAGTGACTCAGGAGGACAGACATTGCCAGGGTCAGGGGAGCTGGCCCTAAGTCTCTCACAGAGAGGTCTCCAAAGTCTCACCAAGGCCCACACAGGAAAAGCTGGTCACTGGCCACTGCCCGCCTGCCACATCTAGAGAGAGAGCCAGGACTGGGCTCCCCCTGCACTATCACACTAAATTAGTGTTTTCCCCTGGTGAGCTGCAGGACCGGAAGCAATAGCCCGCTAGTGGAGAGGTGGTGGGGACGTCCGAAAGGGTCTCCTATGCAGGCCACTAGGCTGGAAGCAGCCCACGCCAAGGCTGGAGGGAGGCTGAACTGAGGTTTTGAAGAATATACTGGACTGGACATTTTGACTGTTGAAATGACACCATTCTTGTAACTAAAAAGTACTGAAAGACTTTGGTGCCTGCTCAGAACTTCATGCCAGGTGGGGAAGGATAGACTATCAACTGGTTTACTGGGACTGGCAAGAAGTAATGCTGTTTGATGATTCCATTACTACTTATGATATAGGGAGTCTAGGGTCCCTTGGGAGAGCAATTTCACAAAATCTATCAAAATAGCTGTTATATTTCTAACTTGCTCCAGTTCTCTTACATTCATTTTATGGTGAACAAAGAGACACATATTTAGCTAATAATGAATAACTTGAGTTTACATTTCAGTTGACATGCTTTTTGGCATTTTTATTGAAATATCACATACCGCATATAAAGGACACTAAACTTCAGTGTGTAGGTCAGTGACTTTCTGCCTGTGTAGACGCCCATATAACTGCCACCCAGGTCAAGACCTGGGACATTGCCAGCACCTGAGGGGGGCCCCCAAGTCTCTGCCCCTCTTCCTGAGTGTTACCCTGTGCTCTGTTAGTTTTAGTATTTACATTTAGCATTGCTTGTGGTATGTTTTACATATATACACTCATTTCACATTATAAGAGGGTTTTATATATACTTTATCCTATAAACACAGACACACACACGTGCACACACAAAACAGAGTCCTTATCACTCTCTTGAAAATATACCCTAACACTTTCATAACACAATTAACAAATAAATATAGTCTGAGGTAGAAGACAGGAATTAGCGGATCTCACAACCCTACTCTAGTCACTTATAACAGCTGAGGTGAGAGTTTTTACGTCTCCAAAAATCACAGTAGGAGTTCAACTCAGTCCTAATGTGTCTTTGTAGCAGAGATCTCAGAGCTGGGGGACTTTGAATCCTGTTGGAGCTGTGAAGTTAGGGTGATCGTGATGGAAATCCCTGCTCCGGCATTTATTGGCTTTTCTGAGAAAACTATTTGGCTCCTCCAGGCCTCCAGTTCTTCATTTGTAGAAATGGAGATTAATGCCACTTTTTCCTCTGTGGGAGGGTGAGGATTATGTGAGTTAAAACATACAGAGTAGCCATTACAGATGGAGGCTCAAAGCACTGCAGATGCTGCTCTTGATAGAGATAACCGTGTGAAAGCGGCATCTGGTCCAAACCCAGACCTTCAAGCAGGCCAAATGCTGTTACCCCCATGTGACCAGTAAACCACGTAAGTCTCAAAGGGGTCCAGTCAGCACTGTCCAGGTAAACTTGCTGTGATGGTGGAAATGTTCTATATCATGGTGCCCAGTACAGCAGCCTCTAGCCACATGCCACTAATTGATCACTTGGAATGTAGCTAACTAGCTAAAAAGCTGGAGTTTTAATGTTATTTAATTGAATTAAATGTTAATAGTCACAGGTGACTAATGGTTACAGTATAAACAGCACAGTTGTAGACCACTCAAAAGCTGGAAACAGACCCAGCTGTCAAAATTCCTCCAGTCTCCCACAGTGCCCCATTCCTCTGAAACAAGAACCCAACCAGGTGGTCTCCACGATGGCTCCAACAATGAGTCTGCTGAAGGGGGCACACCTGTGTCAGGTTTGTGGCGAGGAAAGCAAAACCTTTGCATATCCTCAGAGTCAGTGTTATCTCAGAGAAGACAATGGCTCTTTCCCAGTAAAGGACAACCAGTGAGCATCCGTCTGCCCCACAGAGTTCAGGTTTTGGGGCTGCAGTCCCAGGTCTGAGGTAAAGTGGGGACTCTGACTTGTTAAGGTGGAAAAGTGCGTGCCGGTGTGATGGCCTCTACTTAGTGCCTTCAAGGTCTCAGGGATCAGATTTCCCAAAATGTGAGTGGACACACTTTGTCTCTTCCGTTTCTTATTTTGACAGATGACAGGGGCCCCTTCTAAATTTTTTTTGTTTATTATCTGGCATTGCCTAGTGAAACACAAAACTCAGTGTTGAATTAGAGCACTGAGTTGAGGTTTGTTCATTGTTCCAAATCTGAAATGGAAGTTGGGCCAGGACAAACACAGCACAGAATTTTCGGTGTGGGCGGGAGAACGAGAAGCGAAAGAAACAACTGGCTATTGAGCAGGCAGCTGCTGTCACCTCTCCTGACGCTCCTGGCCTGCTGCTGTCACCTCTCCTGATGGCTCCTGGCCTGCTTCCAGCCCTGCCCTCCTCGTCCATCTGGGCTGGTACCAGTCGGTCACAGGGTACTTTTCCATCACACTCCCAGCCCGGTCTCTGCCCTTAGAGAGTGGATCTTCTCTTCCATTTGCAAGGCAATCTCAGCATATGGGGCCCTGACCTTTGAGCTCTTCACAGGAGAAAGATGCCTCTGCTCTGAATGGCGCATCTTGTCCCCACTTCCTGAAGAAGTTCAAGACTTTATAAGCCCCTTTCCCTGAGCCTTCACCATGGCTGGATGAGACTTCCAGTGGAAAAGTGTGTCACTAGGACTCTGAACAAGGAGGAGGAAGCATTGAATTGCATAGAAGTCATCTAGGAGCAGCTGAAGTTTGGTATCGGTTTAGTTATGATACGGGGCACATGATCTTTTATGGGTGACTTGAGAACCTGATTCTTAGCATGAAGGTAGTTTCCTCTGTGAGGACGGATTCTGAATGACAGAAACCCAATTTAAAAAAATAACATACTGTATCACTTACTTTATGTCAGACACTGTTTTGTTTTCAAATATTAAGTCACCTACCGTGACTCCACTACATTTGAGGGAGAGGAGGTCGATATTATTACCACTGCTTTACAGATGCGGAAATGGAAGCTCAGAATGAATCATTTCCCTGAGGTTCCATCGATAGCAAATGGCAGCAGCAGGTTTCAGTCCGCACCGTCTGGCTGCACCATTTTGCAGGGAACCCCAATCTCGCAGCCTCTCCATCTTGCAGGCCAACTGTTGAGATGTAGACCGCTCAAAATGTGAAACATAAAAACCCGCTTCTGACTCAGGACAGCGAGAATAGCACATGTCAACACTGCCAATGCTTTCCCTGTTTCTCAGTCTTTCCTTAGGAAAGTTACTTTTGACCCTGAGTCTATTTTGTGTTGCTTAAATGATTTGTACTTGCTAAACGCTGGTGCAGGGAGGAGTGCTGTGCCTCTGCTGACAACCACTGCAGCACCTCCCAGGCTGAGATGGTGACAGTAGCCACCCTTGCCGGCCTCCCCAGGCCACCTGCCTGCAGGAGGTACAGTTAGAGATGCCTGTGGTGAAGGACCAGGAAACCCCCGCTGTTCTTGAAGCCTCAAGACCCCAGACATCCCACCTTGACAAGTGGGTGAGATGCTGCCCACTGCTCAGGGGCCACAGAGTGCCACGAGGCTCCTGGGCATGTCCCCAGCTGGTGGGACTGATGGGGATACTAGGAATAAGAAGATAAAATTTAGTCTCAATGTGAGATGCTAGCAGCTATGAAATGTTTTTAAACGACTAATGAGCTATCTACTGCTTCAACCTTGCAAATGGTGTTTTTTGGTTTTTTTTGTTGTTTTTGCATGTGTGTTTCTTTTTTCTTTTTTTTTTTTTTTTTCCAGAGATGGGATCTTGTTCTGTCACCCAGGCTGGAGGACAGTGGTGCGATTGTAGCTCACTATAGACTTTACCTACCCCTTGCCTCAAGTGATCCCTCCACCACCGCCTCCCAAAGTGCTGGGTTTACAGGCATGAGCCACTGTGCCCAGCCACAAATGATTTTACACAATCACCATGCCAGAGGATAATTGATGGCCTATATACTTTTTTTTTTTTTTTTTTTTTTTGAGACAGTCTCACTCTTTCTCCAGGCTGGAATGCAGTGGCACGATTTTGTTCACTGCAACCTACACCTCCCAGGTTCAAGCAATTCTCCTGGCTCAGCCTCCCAAGTAGCTGGGGTTACAGGCATGTGCCACCATGCCAAGCTAATTTTTTTGTATTTTTAGTAGAGATGGGGTTTCACCATATTGACCAGGCTGGTCTCGAACTCCTGACCTTGTGATCCACTCGCCTCAACCTCCCAAAGTGCTGGGATTACAGGTGTGAGCCACTGCGCCTGACATACTTTTTATGTCGGTCTCACCCTTTTATTATTCTTCAGCACCCATTCACTTCTAGCTGTCGACACACTGTCAGCCTCTGCGTATCTCAGCCAAGAGATCCGAAACATCCACCAGGCACGCACCAATGTTTGTTCACAAACAGATTTGCCATGACAGCAGCCGAAGTGAAATAGAGAATGCTCCATTTGATTTAAATAGTCTAGCAACTTCAGTTCCTTTTGGGTTCTTCTGATTGCCTGAACACATAGGCTGACCCTTATCTTTATGGCAGTGCTGGGTCCTGCTGTGATCTTTTACTGACCACCGCCCTCTCCCTCTCCCCTCAGAACAGATGCCTTAGGCGTCACATTTCACTTTAGTTCTTCAGAGATTCCTGGGTCAAAAAGGTCTCAGATGAGGAGAGAAACCTGGAAACTTGCACACTAGTTTGGATTCCATTGTTAGCTTGCTAGTTTCCACATTTGTAAAATTGGCAAAATTATCTGTGTGGAGTTATAATGCACAAATGAATTATTTGTCATATCTCTCTGGAAAATATGAAATGTACGAAACTGTTATCTGATAAGTATGGATTTTCTTTTATTTATTTCCAAAGATAGATTTTATTCTCTCTTTTCTCTGGTCCAGGCAAACAACCAACCAAGTAAGAAAATCCTAGTTCCTTGAACTACTTACCAAAGTTTTTTCTTATCTTTTATACATCCCTATTGTTATCCTTTAAACTCTCCTTACAGTGAGACATTTACAGCAGGATTTATTAAGCTAGCATAAGCTAGATTTAAGCTTTTAGGAAGCGTGTCTTCAGTGGCACTGATTTTCCATTTTCATTAGCTGCCGAAACAGAAACGTTTTCCTCATTGAACTAGTGCGATTCCTTAACTCTTTGTGGATGGATTTCGTTGATGGAATTTTATGTACTTCGATAGCTTCTTATCCCTGTTGTAAGAGTTTTCTGATGCAAGTGCCACGGAGAGCCCTTATTTTTCCTCATTTGTCTCCCACTCTTGTAATCACTCTTGGACCTCGGAAGCATTTCTGGAGACTGTGGCATGCAATCCTCAGCATGGGGAACGATGATCCTGACATCACCTGGTCCTTGTTTGATCCGACCAGACCTGGACCAGTGCTCTCCATCACTTCAGAGCTGCCTCAGGATGTCAAGAGCTGACTTAACAATTGTGTATCAACTGGTTCTCAGGGCCCCACGGCTCTGCCTTGCCTGTTGCCTTTCTCTTTGTGTTCCTCTCCTCTCCACTCTGCTCTCAGATGTCACTAACTTATAGCTCCCAATCTCTTTGCATAAAGTCTCTCCTTGGGTGAACGTCAAATATGCTACTTCCTGTAACTCGGAGTGCATCTTCTCCTTGGGGAAGGAAGGATGCACCCCCCAGCTTTCTTTATCAGTCTTTTTCCCTCCTATGGATCAGGGTAAAACAAAAGTATAACTAATAGACTACTTTCTAGTTATATTAGAGTTAAAGATAATTTTATTGGCAAGGGGCATTATTTAAGAAAGTTGAATACAGTTTTAAATATCAGCAATAAAAGGACGCCCTTCCAGACTTTTCTTTTTCCCTCTGGTCTTTGTCATTTTCTTGAAAACGACAATCCATATAAATTTACCACCTACTTAATGGAAAACACAGCATCCGGAAAAAAAAAAAAAA
>NW_016805021.1:2606113-2611200 GCF_001698545.2 Rhinopithecus bieti
AAATGCTTTTAAACTGACTGATTCCCTTTTGGGGCGTAAAGATGTAAGCTTGGAAGTGATCTGATTCTGGGGCTGTGGGGCAGTATTTAAAGATTCCTGTGTGCACAGCTGTTCAGAACTAGGGGCTGAATTTTAGCAAGTCATTCAAATGAAGAATCATTTGTCAGCAAATGATCAAATAGTTTTCTAGATGGTTTTTTCCTTCTCACTGAATGAGTGTCATTCATTGCCATTTGCCTCTTCCCAGTTATTTTTGTTCTAACATATCTTCCACATTTTCACTGTGCCTTCTCCCAGGAGCCTCCCACTTCGCATCTGCTAAACTAATTTCCCAAACCACCAGTTTAAAACTTAGGTAGCTTGTTACCACTTGTCTCAAAGTCAAATATTCTCCCCCATGGACTTTTATGCATTCATTCAACAAACGTTTGAGGGCTGACCAGGAGCAGGGCACAGAGCTGACTACTTTTGGGGTTTAACTGTCTGTGGGTTTTACCACCTGAAATATAAGTCCCTAGATGATTGTCAGGCATATATTTTCTCTACATTCTGTTCCTCTTTGAAGATTCAAGAACCTGATGAATTGTTAATGACTAGTAAGTGTTGAACGTGTATTGGAAGGTTTAGAATTACTGCCGTATTGCTTTGTAGGGTTTAATTCCAAACTTACTGCCCTTCCTTATGTTTTTCTATTAGAATGTTTTTTTCATCGTGTGAACAATGAGGCTTTTAAAATATTTTTGTAGTTAGGCAATGGAAAATGCCAGAAAACCCCGTCCTTTCACTTTTCCAGTGAGAAGCCCTGATTCAGAATCCCTGTTGCCCCAAGGTAGCACCCACGCAGGCAGGCCAGGGGTGGTGGCCGGTGGGCAAGGTGAGCAGGTACCCTGCAGAGCCTCCCATCCCAGGTTTTAGCCAGCACAATCTCTCCTGGAATAGGGTTTCAACGTTAAAGTTTTGAATAAGGTTTCCTCTCCTCAGAAGAGCTGAAAAGCACCTTGGTTTAGGAGGTTGTCTCCAGTTCGTGAACATGAGGATGCAAACCTGTATACCCCAGACCTGTCAAGGCTGATTTGCATATATCATGTTCATTCGGTACCTTTGCCTCAGCTTCCCACTTTACAAACTGGCCCGAATCTTACCTAACTCTACACCACAATTTAAATTCTTCATCTTGTGTCGTCAGAGAAGACAGAAAACCGTAGTATGCTTTTCATTTTCTTGAAAATAATTAAGTTAAACCCCCACCTCTTATTTCTGAGCTCAACACATCCTGAGTCCTTCTTTATAAGCTCTTTGTTCCAGATTTTCAAATTATTTGTGTGATTTTAATCCACTCTGCAGTATTTCCACTTTCCTTTTAAAACCTCTGGCCACCATCAGGAATATACTGTACTTATTACACTGAGAAAATTACTCTCATAATTCTCTTTAGCCTCAAACTGCATTTATTGAATCAGATTTTCCCAATATCCTAGAGTTCCCTTGGCCATGTATAGTAAATTACTAATTACTACCCTGCTCTCCTCCTGCAAGAATGAATATCATTTCTAAAATGCCTAAGCTATCAATAGGGATTCGTTTCAAAGTGCTAGAAAATCTGATTTATTGCTTTGCAGATGATTTTTCTGGTATATGATCTAGCCTTATTAATGCAAACTAGCTTATTCAGACTGGAAACCTCGGTTTTCAGATCCCTGTCTCAAATGGTCATCAGTGAAGGGAAATAGTTCCAGGCTCAGCGACTATTTGACATTTCAGCCTACCCTTCCCCAAGCCAGCAGCCACTAATTCATTGATAGCTGCTTTTTTTTTTTTTTTTTTTTTTTTTTGAGATGGGAGTCTCGCTCTGTCACCCAGGCTGGAGTGCAATGGCACGATCTCGGCTCACTGCAACCTCCACCTCCTGGGTTCAAGTGATTCTCTTGCCTCAGCCTCCTGAGTAGCTGGGATTACAGATGCCTACCACCATGCCTGGCTAATTTTTGTATGTTTTAATAGAGACGGGGTTTCACCATGTTGGTCAGGCTGGTCTTGAACACCTGACCTCAGGTAGATCCACCCGCCTCAGCCTCCCAAAGTGCTGGGATTACTGGCATGAGCCACCGTGCCAGGCCCGATAGTTGCTTTTTCTCAAGAGGCTGAGTGGTTATAGCAGTTAAAAACTCAGGCTTTAGCCAAGAGTTTAGCCTGGATCTAAGTCCTGGGCCTGCCACTTGCTAACTGTGTGACCTTGGATAAGATACCTAGATTTTCTGTGCCTGGACTTCCCCACATGCAAAATGGAAATCATGATAGTAACTATGTTGCAGGATCGCTATTGATGATTAAATGAGATAATAAAGTAGTTAAAATGTGGCCCAGTGTGGCGGCTCACATCTGTAATCCCAGCATTTCGGGAGGCCAAGGCAGGTGGATTCCTTGAGCCCAGGAGTTGGAGACCAGCCTGGGCAGCAAAGAGAGAGCCCCATCTCTAAAAAATACTTTAAAAATTAACTGGGCATGGTAGCATGTGCCTGTAGTCCCAGCTACTTGGGAGGCCAAGGTGGGGGGAATCCCTTGAGCCCAGGAGGTTGAGACTGCAGTGAGCCATGATCATGCCATTGTACTCCAGCCTGGGTGACAGAGTGAGACCCTGTCTCAAAAAAAATTACCTAGTATGGGGCAACCTCTCACTGTCTTACTTGTAATTACTTTAGGAGGTTTTTTTTTTCCCCCAACCAATCCAGGGAAAATGCTGATTTTCCTAATTATTTATGAACATGTTGAGTAAAGTCAATACAATTTTGGTAAAATAGACTCATCTCACAATAGCATCTCTCCCTTGGAGGATTCTGACATCATCAGTGGACAATGTTTTGCTCCTAAGCATGTGCTGGGGGCCACGCTCCATCCTTCGACAGTTTTTGTCTTGTTCCTGGCCAGAACTATCCCCTTTTTGCAGGTGGTTTCCGGACCTGCGTTTCCAGGCCCAGCCTCTCCTAAGGGTCAGTAGGGCGTCCCCAAGGGGGGCCCTTGCAGATGGGCGCCCTCCTCAAGCCTCTCCCAGTTTCTTTTGTTAATATTTCTTTCATGTGCAAACCCACCCAGAAGTCTGCTGCTCTGCCTCCACTGCAGAGCCTTGTTTGTTGAGTTGCTCAGTAATTCTTTTTGAAGGAACAAGAGCTATGGGCTCCTTTTCAGAGAATGAAATATAAACGTCTTGCATCTTCTGAGTGCTCCACCTTTGAGAGCAGGGCGGTTTCTCTGTTCGAAGCCTCTGTCTCCGCATCCCTGCTTCAGGAATTGGAAAACAAAAACTAAATTAGATGCTGTTGCTTTGATAAAACTTCAATAAGTACTTCGGAGTCTCTTGGGTGCCATGGATTCGCTCTCCTGGCGCAGAAAGCTTCGTGCGGCTTTGTGTCCTAAACACGGCCAGGCGACGTCCCTCCTCCAGGCCTGCGGGCTCCACCCAGGGGCCCGCGCCAGGGCCAATACCGACCCGGGAGCGCCATCTTGTGGGCGCCTCGATTGCTGCCTGCAAGAAGGCACTCGGGTAAGTCTTATTCCACCGTTTCAGGACTTGGGGAAATGTAGCCAAAAATTAAATGCTGGACAATTACAACTTGGCTGTCAGCCAGACATTAGCAATCATTTATCTCTGGATTTAAATAGGGCAAATGTCTTTTTGCTGCTTTAGATTTCTTTTTATTGAGCAGCAGCTACCGTATTTTCAACAGGGACTTTTCAATGACCAATTCTGTATTTTACATGCATTTGTAAAAAATAAAATCATCCATTCTAGGTAGTACATCAGAAGATCTAGATTTCTTTTACTTTTTGAGAGTTTTTTAAATACCTTTTTTTTTTTTTGGTAGATAAACAAAGGTAATGTAAAGTCTTGCTACTCAAAATATGGACCCCAGACCAGCAACATCAATATCACCCTGGAGGTTGTTGGAAACGCAGAGTCCTTATCCCTGTTCCAGATCCCCTGAATCAGAATCTAATTTTAGCCACAACCCCTAGTGACCCCTGTCCACATGTCAGTTTGAGAAGGGCAAGTATAAAGGACTATGAAGGAGTCAGAAGGACTGGTGTTCTTGTCCCAGCCCCTCCATCTCCCCATGCTTCTCATCTCAGCCCATGCGATCACCTCTCTTCAGCCTCTGTGGCCCATATGTGACAAGAGACCCTGAGATTATGGTTCCTGTCTTGTCTGATGCTGGGTCAGCTGAGGAAGAATTAAAATTATATACACGACCAGGCACCGTGGCTCACGCCTGTAACCGCAGCACTTTGAGAGGCCAAGGAGGGCAGATCATTTGAGGTCAGGAGTTCGAGACCAGCCTGGCCAACATGGTGAAACCCCATCTCTACAAAAAATACAAAAATTATCTGGACGTGGTGGTGTGCACCTGTAGTCACAGCTACTTGGGAGGCTGAGGTATGAGAATGCATTGAACCTGGGAGCCAGAGGCTACAGTGAGCCCAGATTGTGCCACACTCCAGCCTGAGCAATAGAGTGAGACTCTGTCTCAAAAACAAACAAATAACAACAACAAGTTATATACTAAAGGTCACTTTGTACATTGTCAAAACCTGTGCAAATGTAAGTGACAATTACGGACGGCAAAAATTCTTCCATTTCCTACTCCGTTACCAGAGATTCTGCTTTGCATTATATCAGAGTCTGATTTATATCATCAGCAGCAAAGCAACTATTCAACTGCGACCATTTGTCATGCTTCAAATAGTGTCTTGGCAGATTTCATTAAGTCTTTCAAAGGTCCCTCTCAGGCCAGTCGTCCCAGAGTTCAAAATAAGAAAATTACATTATGTTTTTCTTAACAAGACCTTTCACACACTTGGATCCTGGGGCCCCAGAAGCGTTCTGCCCCATTCAGCCCAGTACGGGGCACAGTAGTTACTCACTAATGCCAGCTGATTAAACCACTAATTGGCCCTCAACACGGTCTAAACAGTAACCTGATATCCTTCACACTAATCACGTGTTTATGGTAATCAGATTATTTGCATCATTAGAGACCTGACATAGCTACATGAAGACTTGGTTGTCTCACATATATATATATATATATATA
>NW_016805021.1:2611399-2629854 GCF_001698545.2 Rhinopithecus bieti
ATATATATATATATATATATGAATGAAATAGTCATTAAGGAAATAAAGTCCTGATGGCTGAGCATGTGGTGCACACAGATGGACGAAGGTGAGAGCATTAACTGTTTACAAACATCCCTTTACCTTGAAATGAGGGAGGGAGTGGAACCGAAGGAAAGAACACTGGCAAACTATTACTGTCTTCTCTTTACATACATTTTAAAAAAATTAATAGCGAGAAGGTGTTTGGCAATAAATAGGTGAAATTTTAGGAAAACATCATCTGAAGCCATATATTGAGGAGATGTTGACATCTGTGTTGCTCCTGGGCCCCAGTGGCTCTTGTTTCTGAAGAATTGGGACTATGGTCAAACAGTGAAAAGTAAAATGTTGGGAATAATTTATGACACCATTTGCCACCAAACTGAGGTTAAAAAAAATACTAAATTCAAATTAGATTAGATTTGCATTGTCTACAATTTTGAAATTATGATCTTGTTAATTGTTTTACCAAATATAGTAAAATCTTGCTGTTTTCTTTTATCTGATTTGTTGCAATTAACAGTGTTCTCTCCAATCATTTAAAAGGATTCAGAATGTCAGTGCTTCATAATTACTTTCCTTAAAGTTAAAATGTAATTATGATAAGTAACTTTATATGGTAGAAAATAAACACTCATGTCTGTACATATAAAGATATAGTCTATCGAGTAAGATCCTCAAAAGCAGGACTTTGCAGTGTTCAGTTCATCTCTGAATACCTAAAAATTCCTCTCTGCTGCCTGTACCTGTTTCATAAGGATACATTTAATTAAAGAATGTAAGAGACACAGTTCTACCTTTTTGTTTTTTTTCCCAACATTTACCTTGAAAATTTTCAAATTGAGAGAAAAATTGCCAGAATAAAAGAAAGTACACTGATACACATCCCTCAGTCATCATTCCCATGTTTAACATGTATTCTCTCTCTCTCTCTCCCCACTCCCTCTAAGAACAAAAACCTGTTCTTTTAAAAAAAATTGCATTTTTATTTTAGTTCGGGGGGGTACAATGTGCAGGTTTTGTGTGGTGCTAAGATTCGGGCTTTGTTGATCTCATCACCCAGATAGTGAACATAGTATACAATAGGAAGTTTTTCAGCCCTGGCCCCACCTCCCTCCCTCCTTTTGGAGTCCCCAGTGTCTACTGTTGCCATCTTTATGTCCACGTGAACCGAAGATTTAGCTCCCACTTATAAGTGAAAACGTGATATTTGGTTTTCTGTTTCTGCATCAGTTTGCTTAGGATAATGACCTCTAGCTTCATCCATGTTGCTTTAAAGAACACGATTTCTTTTTTCCTTTTTTCTGGTTTTTTTTTTTTTTTTTTTTTTTTGAGACAGAGTCTGGAATGCAGTGGCGCAATCTCAGCTCACTGCAAGCTCCACCTCCTGGGTTCATGTCATTCTCCTGCCTCAGCCTCCTGAGTAGCTGGGACTGCCACCACACCCGGCTGATTTTTTGTATTTTTAGTAGAGATGGGGTTTCACTGTGTTAGCCATGATGGTCTCGATCTCTTCACCTCGTGATCCACCCACCTCAGCCTCCCAAAGTGCTGGGACTACAGGTGTGAGCCACTGTGCCTGGCCCATGATTTCGTTTTTTATGGCTGCATAGTGTTCCATGATGTATGTATGCCACATTTTCTTTATCTAATGCACTGTTGATGGGCACCTAGGTTGATTCTGTGTCTTTGCTATTATGAACAGTGCTGCAATGAACATGCAAGTATATGTCTCTTTTTGGTAGAGCAATTTATTTTCCTTTGGGTATATACCCAGGGATTGCTGAGTCAAATGGTAGTTCTATTTTTAGTTCTTTGAGAAATCTCCAAACTGCTTTCCGCAGGGACTGAACTAATTTGCATTCCCACCAGTAGTGTATAAGTGAGGAACCTGCTCATACATAGCCAACAGTAAAATGATCAAATTCAGGGAAATTTACCATTGGCAGAATGCTCTCTACTAGTGCACAGTCCTGATTCCATTTTAGGCAGTTGTCATAGTAATGTCCTTTTAAAGCATTCCCCTCTTGACTCCAGGTTCAAAGCTTGCATTTAGCTGTTGTCCCTTTGGTGTCCTTTGAGCTGGAAGAGTTCCTCAGTTTGTCTCTGTTGTTTATGACACTGACATTTCTGAAAAGTACAGGCCAATGCTTCTTTAAAATTAGATCAATATTATGCATTTTAGGCAGAAAAACTAAGGATGTATTACATTATAGATCATTACATTAGTAGATATATGATGTTGGTTTCTTCCATCATAGGGGATGGTAACTTTGATTGCTTGGGGTACGGTGATATCTGCCAGATTCTCCCTTTGTGACTAATAAGTAATCTCTGAGGTGTACTCTGACACTGTTAATTCTGTTCTCTAATACACTTCATTCAACCATTTTAGCATTCATTCATGATCCTTGCCTGAGTCAGTGATTACTGCTTTGGTTGAAAATGGTGATTTTTGGCCAGGTGCGGTGGCTCATGCCTGTTTGGTGGCTCCCAGCACTTTGGGAGGCCAAGGCAGTCAGATGACTTGAGGTTAGGAGTTTGAGACCAGCCTGACCAACATGATGAAACTCTGTCTCTACTAAAAATACAAAAATAAGCAAGGTGTGGTGGCACGCACATGTAATCCCAGCTGCTCAGGAGGCTGAGGCAGGAGATTCGGTTGAACCAAGGAAGCGGAGGTTGCAGTGAGCCGAGATCACGTCACTGCACTCCAGCCTGGGCGACAGAGTGAGACTCCATCTCAAAAAAAAAAAAAAAAAGAAAAGAAAGAAAATCATGATTTTCTAACTCCGTTATTTCTTTGCATCTACTATTTGGAATTCTACTATAAAGAATAGCTTTAGGCTGGGTGTAGTGGCTTATGCTCGTAATCCCAGCACTTCATGAGGCTGAGACAGGAGGGTCACTTGAGCCCAGGAGCTTGAGGCCAGCCTGAGCAACATGGCAAGACCCTGTCTCTACAAAATAATTAAAAATTAGCTGGGCGTGGTAGCACACACCTGTAGTCCCAGCTACTTGGGCGGCTGAGGTGGGAGACCACTTGAGCCCAGGAATTTGAGGCTGCAGTGAGCTGTGATCATACCACTGCACTCCAGCCTGGGTGACAGAGAGAGGGAGACCCTGTGATTTAAAAAAAAGAATAGTTTTATTTTCTACCTTTTAAAAATCTGGCTTTGTGAGCATCAATATCAATAAGGACTTACAGGTTCTTCTTATTAAACTGGTTATTGCTCATTACTCTCATTATTCATTTTGATGGTCATATTGTCCCAACTGTCCCCAGTGGGTGCCTCTTCAATCTCACTTCTATGTTCATTCAATGTGGCCCCATTAGTCTGTATCATTCTTTAGCTCTTAGCATATCTATATTGATGTAGATATAGATATTGATAGCCTTAGCATATTTTCATTCAAGTTACTGCTCAAATGACAGATTTTATTCTTGCAGCAAATATTTTTTGAGATACTCATATGTCACAGTTACTGATCTTACTCATGATCCAGAAAAAAAGCCAGGCAATTAAATTGGCCCTTGCAATGTAATACAGAGAGTTGACAGCTGTGAGTTACGTGTGCCATGGGTGTACAAAGAAAAGCTCCCAGTCCCACTGGGTGAATTAAGAAAGACTCCAGGGAGAGTGCATATCATCTCCTAGGCCCCAAAAATGAATAGAAATAAATGTGTGGAGGCGGCATAGTGTTCCAGGCTACAGGAAGCACATATCACTTGAGGAACTGAAGGCATTTGTTAAGTCTAGGACAGTGTGAGTGTGTTGGGGGCATGGTATGTGTTGCAGGCCACAGGGACGCAAGCAGTGTGAGAGAAGAGGCTGGAGGGGTGGGCCAGGGCCTTGTAAGCTCTTTTAAGAACCCTTCCCAGTGGCTGTCCCTAGAGGCAGTTGTTCTCAACACTGACTGCACATTTATACCCCTTGGGGAGCCATGGGGGGAGCCTGTCAGAAATACCAATAACAGACCCCCATTCCAAACCAAGTAAATCAGGACCCTAGGTGTGGCGTGGGACTCTAGGGTCCATACATTTCAATGTCCATACCTAGCTTCTAGAGAGTTGATCATGGAGAATGGTGTCATGTGTCACAGAGATAACCCTTTCAAAACTAAAATTTAAAAAGATTTATTTTATTTTATAGGATTTTGAACTCAACAATGAACTAAAGATGAATGTCCTAAATTTGCTAGAAGAAGTTTTGCGAGACCCAGACCTTCTTCCCCAAGAAAGGAAAGCCACCGCAAATATCCTCAGGTGAAGGCAACTGAAGATGCCGACTGGATGACATTGGTTGAGTCTTGTTATGTTCATGGAAAATAAGAGCCTAGCAAACCAGAAGAATCAATCTTAGAATCCTGGGGACAGTGGGGTCTATGTTCTCAGCAGTAAAGTGTTATGTATCATCTTCTCTTTCCTGGGGGCAATGTGGGGTCTGCTGTCTCAGGAAGACTTGGGACAGCGTGGTATAACTCATGTGGAGTGCAATTGCCATTATCCATGGAGGCAGACAGCGGTTTACCGTAAAACCAACAGTTAAAGAAAGGAACCCTTGAGGAGCCCCTCCTGTGAGTCCAGCAGGCATCACAGAGAAATGATGTTTCCTCGTGTGGGTTATTGTAAGCTCATGTGTGTGAGGGTGGTAGTGTCTGTAGGAGTCTCATGCACCTAAATTGTGGATGTGACATCACAGAGTAGTTATGAATTTTCTTTGGCTCATTTCACTGGTCCCGACCAACCTTTCTACAGCTTGTCAGTTTAGGATTTCCACATCATGTAGGTGGTATAATTGTGGGGGATTGTCTAAGGTAGGACTCCACACTTCTATGTGATAAAGTCTTCAACTTTGGGCATAGTGCTAGAGATTTGTGTCCATAGTTGTTGCACCCAGTATCCAAGTGGGTAACAAGCTTTCTTATAGCTTCTTGAACTGGTGGGTGGATTTTTTTCTTGTCCACTCTATGTGGAAAGGGCGGCCATCGCTGGCTTTGTGCAGACATTTCAGGTGCAGCTTCCCAGCTCACTCATAACTATGTCCTCTGTCCTTGCATGGGGATGGGAAGCCCAGCATCTCTCTGCAGGGTCTGGTACTTCTTTACCACTCTGATTTCTAGTTCCCTCTTCATTTACAACCTCTAGAAATGACCCTTCCTTTCCTGGAAGCTTGGCTGCATTGTCTCCTTGTTACATGCTATCCAGAATGCTTGTGTCATCCACAGGCAGTCTATTTTGCTCTGTCCATGTTTCTGCAAGTCCTTCCTGAAGTAGCAACACCAGATGTTGGTTTATGATGTGTTAGCAACTGGCCTGTAAGTCTTTCTCAGCCCCCATTAGCTGAAGATCGCATAGCCGGACCATTCTTTGTGAAGGGACTTTTATGGGTAGAATTGTATCTCCCTACCCCCTAAAAGATATATTGAAGTCCCAGCCTCCCATACCTCAAAATGGACCTCATTTGGAAATAAGGCCATTGCCAACGTAATCAGTTAAGATGAGGTACTGGAGTAGGGTGGACCCCAATCCACTTCGATTGGTGTCCTTATAAGAAGTCAACCATGGAAGACAGACACAGAGACAATGCCATCTGAAGATGGAGGCAGAGACTGAGTTATGCAGCTGCAAACCAAAGAAGGTCAAAGATCGCTGGCTAACCACCAGCAGCTAAAAAGGCAAGGGAGGGTTCCCCTCCAGGTTTCAGAGGCAGCATAGCCCTGCTGACAGTTCGATTACAGACCTCTGTCTGGAAGGTGAGACAATACATTTCTGTTGTTTTAAGCCACCCAGTTTGTGGGATTTTATTAGGGCAGCCCTAGGAAACAATTAGGGGCCTTCTCCACTTTTTCCATTCTATGAAAACATCTAAATAAGCCCAGGGATTCCATTACTGTGTCTGTTTTCAGATTTTAAAATTGTAAGTACATATTAAGGTGAAGCCTGGTTTCAGTGCATGAGGGACTCTGAGTGATTACTGTTTCTTCTCTCTTCATGACTGGTTTGTTACGCTCTTTGCATTTAAAACACTGATATTTAAAAACTACATTCTGGAAGTTTGTGCCCCTAGGGATATTTGACTAAATAGCTGTCAGGGAAGTGAGGGTGTTCAGGCTGGGAAAAACTGTCAGGATCAACCAACATGAGGGCCTTTTGTTGCCAATCCCCTCAAGACGCCTATGCCAGACTTTACCCATCAATTCTGAGAGTTTTCTCTCTGCACCAGGAGGTGACCTCAGAAGTCAGTTAGTTGGAGTTGGTTCTTAAGATGAATCCTGTTTGCCATCCCAGGTCTTGATATTCATCAGGCTTCAGATGTGCCAACTCTTCCTGCTGAATAATGACCTGAGAATTAGCAGTGTAGGACTGATAGGGAATAGAAATTTTAGTAGGCAGTACAGCTTGAAACTACAACACTGAGCAGAGTCTGATTCTACCTTTTGCAGGATGTCACAGGGCTTAATCTTGGCTCAGTCATTTACAGTGGTCAAGTTCTCAACCATTCCAAACCTGTTTCCTCATTTATAAAGTTGGACTCGTAATAGCTACTTCATTAGGTTGTTGTGAAGAGTACATGACGTGAGATGTGTGAGGAGGTTAACATGATGCCTGAAAAGTCATTAGCACTCGTAGTAAAGTGAGTATTACTACTGTTAGAAGCACTGACAGTAGTTCCCAGAAAAAGTAGTTTCTACCATTAAGGCCATATGGCCCAAGTGAAACCAGGCTGGATCTTACTCAAACTCAACTTTCTTTAGGCTTCATCACCTTTTCCACACACAGAGAGTGTGGACCAATCCCAGGACAGACACTGGTTGCTTTTGGCTTTGTTTTTGGACTACCCTAATTGAAAGAGGAATTTTCCAATCATACAACTTAGATAATCCCATTTCCTTTGATTTGGTATTTCATTATAAACGCACAATTATTAAACTGATGATACTGCTATAGACGTGGTAGTGATGGTGGTGGGGAACCCAGGATCCTGGAATGTTCATCAATGCCCAAGGGTCGCCAGAAGACTAGAAGCAAATCTTTTCTCTATAGGAACTGAACCAGAAGTGCAGAGGCTTCCACATCTGAAGGGAAAGAATTCTGAACCATGCCCTCTAGAAAATACAGGCTATGACTGTGAGAGACAAAAAACATATCATATGGTGGTTAAGTGCAGCCCTGACTTTAGAGATTTATATGCATTCCTGACATATAAGAGATATGAACATAAAACCTGTTTTTACGCATAGGTTACATTAATGCAATAAAGCAAATGTTCTTTTGAATGAAGCCTCCCTGACTTACAGCCTCACAGGGGTCACTTGATGAATACATTTAATTGCCATATATAGTTTATTGCCCTGTTTGTAAATAAAAACCTCTACTCAAAACTTGTATTTCGAAAATACCATCTCTCCTCCTCCAAAGCTGTCTGACTAGCTGTCTTCAAAATCTATTCAGTGTAGAGACTTTTCTAGACACCCAACATGCCAC
The DNA here is from genome assembly GCF_001698545.2 of Rhinopithecus bieti. Classification (NCBI taxonomy): domain Eukaryota; kingdom Metazoa; phylum Chordata; class Mammalia; order Primates; family Cercopithecidae; genus Rhinopithecus; species Rhinopithecus bieti. Next base: position 2,618,910 of record NW_016805021.1, read on the forward strand.
ACAATAAAAGAAACAGTGATTAACTTCTTGGATGTTCAACTGTGATGGGCTCAGGTCATAGAAAAGTCATCCCCAAACCCCACGTAGCGTCAGTGAGAAGACATAAAATGTTAGGTAACTTAATGGAACCAGAGTGCATCTTGGAAAATGAGGGTAAGATCATTGAGAAGAGGAACATTTGATGGGAGCTAACTTAACTTTTTGACCTTTTCTTTCCAAGGGAAAGATATTATCCAGCTTCAGAAAAAGATCTTTCCCACTGGTACACATAATTATGGAGCCACTGATCTCTCTCCGGGAACCTAGAATGGCGGAAAAGATGATGTGCACTTTCAGAAAAGTCACTTTTATCCCTCATGTGTAACCCTTCATGTGATTTAATAGGCTTGGGAGAAAGAGTTAGCTTTAACTTATTTTTTCCACATCTTAATCTGCCCTTTAAGATAAGATGACTATTTATTTCTACTCACAAATAGTAAGGCTAAGTGCCAATAAGAGGGCTGCTGCTAGTATAAACCAGAAGGCTCCTGCTCCCCCTTCAGACAGCTGAGGGAAGGGAGTTGTGTTTATTGACTGTGCTATGTGTGGAACCCTTGGAGAGGTGCCTTCCCTGAGCCTGCTTAAGAGAAGTGCAGAGTAAAGGAATGGCCCACAACTTTGGGCAACTTAGTCAGTGTCTTTGAGCTTTTGTTTCCTTATCTGTAAAACGGAGATCACAATGCCTGCATTATCCACTATCCTGTATAACAACCCCTTGGAAGGGATTTGTTAGGATACAGGAGATAGTGCATGTCAAATGTTTAGCACATGCCTGGCATAGAGCGGGCATACAGGAAGCCATCTCTGTTGATATTATATTTTTGAGAGTTGTGGTGGTTGTTTTAATCAACTCAGAACACAACGGAACAATGCATCATCATTACTTCTTTTTAAAACTGGCTTCCTGCAGCAGACAGAGTACATGGTTTGGGACCGTTTAACTATTTTAATACTTTTAATATGTGCTTGTGCCTTCCTTTTGGAAAACATAAAATCCTTGGCTCCAATGGCACATTATGTAATTGGATGCCTACTGGACTCCAGTTTTCCTGGACTCTGAACTTCTGTTGGACATAAAATACCCTGTAGTCTGAAACAAGTATCTAAGGTATTAACTTGCATTTATTCATTTACTCATTCATTCATTCATCATTTATTTTTTAAAAAGATATTTATTGAGAGCTGAATAACATGTATGAGACTCAGGGCCAAAAGTGTCTGAGGAAAGTCCACCTGGAATGCAAGGGGGAGGAAGCTATCTGCTGGCTCCTGCCTGGCATTGTTCAGAGTCTTGCCACATAAGAACCCCCTGTGCTTCTTCTGGTCTACGTAAGCTTGAGAAGGGGGTGGCCCTGCGTCTCCTGCCTCTGTGACAGCAGGGAAGGCCTACGGTAGGGGATAGAGGCGTGGGGAGGAGGGCACTCAGGCCTAGGAGTATTACTGGCTGATAGCATTAGACGATGCTCCATTGTACATTATAGATGGTCACTCAGAGCACACCCAGCTCACCCTCAGACTCGCTGTGATGGTGGTGGTTTCATTTACAACCTTCTATGTCACCGGTTGGCTCTTTGTTCTAAATCAGCTGTCCCGATGATTCTCTCATGCCTTGAGCATGTTTTCTGTTTGGGGATTGCTCATCTCCAGCTCAGCAACCGGTTGTGCTGCATGGCCTTGTAGACCCAAATCTTCAGACCTCCCATCCAGGGAAAACCAAACTGCATTTTATAGTTTTGTTCCTAGGTTGTCTATTTTGTTTTCCATGGAGGATAATTTGATCTCTTTTCAGGGCCCTCTCACAAGATGACCAAGATGACATCCACCTAAAATTAGAGGATATAATTCAAATGGTAAGTCTGACCACATTTTTATCTAGCACAACTATGTGCAGACTACCTCGCCAAGGTGGGCAATATGCTTGTAACTGATCAGGAGTGTTGTAGCATTAGGCCCTCTGTCCTATCTATGAAGCTCTGTGAGATGAACCACATTTGGCGTGGGGTCTAGCAGTTGCTCTAAGATATTCATGTTGGCTTTGATATTTTTAGCTTTCTGCCATTTTTTTCATAGTTAGAATTTAGTGGTGAACTTCATGCTTCCACACATGCAGCTGTGTGCCTCGCTGACCTGCAATGAGATGGCAGGCGCCCTCTCTCGGGTGTTTCATTTCCCTCCCTCGTCTCTTGCAGACTGACTGCATGAAGGCCGAATGCTTTCAGTCCTTGTCGGCCATGGAGCTGGCGGAACAGATCACCCTCCTGGACCATGTCATTTTCAGAAGCATTCCCTACGAGTGAGTGCCACCCCCAACAGCAGCAGGGCTTGGCTGCACTAGCTGGCTTAGAAGTTGACATTATTCCTAAGGCAGACTGTGTGTGTGTGTGTGTGTGTGTGTGTGTGTGTGTGTGTGTGTCCCCGCAGTTCCTGTGTGAATATCTACCAATTGTTTCCATCCATGGAACTGGCACACCTCTGTGTCCAGCACTCTGCAGGGTGGGAGCAGGACCAACAACAGCAAGGGACAAAGAACCTTGCCCAGGGACTCAGTCAACTTAAGTACGTGTCAGAGTAATTTCGAGTGTTTTTAATGCCTATACAAAATAATTCCTGTATGTTCCATCTCGCTTGTCCCTTATTTCTTGCTGTGTCTGGTGACCTGCTCAGGAATGAAGGGAATGAACTGGGATGCTGCCCTGAATACAGCCCATCTGACCAGGTGGAGCTTCTGCCCCACTGAACTGCCTGGTCAGGGGAACGTGCGGTAGGAGCCTAAAAGGTGTGGTTTTCAGCCCTGACCATGTGCACCCTCCTGAGTGCTGGGGAGAACAAAACACGATCCCTGCCTTTGAAATCTGCATCCTCCAGGAGAATGGCAGGCAGGGCAGAGCGGAGGGAGAAAATTCTGCTTCTGACTAACATGTTTGGCAGTGATGAAATTTTTGGACCCTCTGCTAAGGCTTAATATTTGTAAAAGCTAAAGCCTGTAATCCCAGCACTTTGGGAGGCCGAGACGGGCAGATCACGAGGTCAGGAGATTGAGACCATCCTGGCTAACACGGTGAAACCCCGTCTCCACTAAAAAATACAAAAAACTAGCCGGGCGAGGTGGCGGGTGCCTGTAGTCCCAGCTACTCGGGAGGCTGAGGCAGGAGAATGGCGTAAACCCGGGAGGCGGAGCTTGCAGTGAGCTGAGATTCGGCCACTGCACTCCAGCCTGCGCGACAGAGCGAGACTCCGTCTCAAAAAAAAAAAAAAAAAAAACAACAGCTAATCCTGGGAAAATAGTCTTGATTTCTAAGGTAGTATTTAACCTCTTTATTTCCCTTGTGTTGGTTCTTGTTTTCTACCTTCAGAGAAGCCTTTATAGGATCCTAATAGGGACGCAGTTCCAAACATTTATAACAGAAAGCTGGAAACTGAAGAATCTTCCTTTTTGGCATTGAGAGGTAAACTGCTAGAGCCGAGGTAAAATCCACTTGTGAGGCTGGCAGCAGCAGGTGTCAGGAACCATTCTAGGCCGTGTTAAATGGAATGTTTCTAATATTCAGGACAATTATCCAGGATCATAGCCAGCACATTTTTAAAAACTTAATTGGTTTTGTGTTTTGTTTTTCACATTCAGGGAGTTTCTTGGGCAGGGGTGGATGAAGCTGGATAAAAACGAAAGAACTCCTTACATTATGAAAACTAGCCAACACTTCAATGACGTGAGTAACCGTAACAGGAAAACCTTGGGTGTGTTACAAGAAGATGGATATTGGGGTCTAAAGACTCCTCTAAAATAAAGCAACTCTGTCACCCAACTTTATTTTTTTTTTTGAGACAGAGTCTCTATCTGTCGCCCAGGCTGGAGTGCAATGGCGTGATCTCGGCTCACTGCAAGCTCCGCCTCCCGGGTTCAAGCAATTCCCCTGCCTCAGCCTCCCGAGTAGCTGGGATTACAGGCACGTGCCATCATGCCAGTCTAATATTTTGGTATTTTTAGTAGAGACGGGGTTTCACCATGTCAGCCAGACTGGTCTTGAACTGCTGACCTCAGGCAATCTGCCCGCCTCGGCCTCCCAAAGTGCTGGGATTGCAGGTGTGAGCCACCGCACTCAGCCTGCCACCCACTTTTTAAATAGAATTGATGGGATATTGAAGACAAGCTTACCTCTCCTCTAAGAGCTCACAGTAATGTAATAATGTCCAATTAACTTCCTGACATAAGAGGTTCACCTTTAATGGTAGCCAAGTCTGGTAAGTGCTCAATAATGTACAGGTTGCTGTTCCTATTTTTATCATCATCACTACTTCCTGGTCATAAATTGACTAAGAGAATGCACAATACATGTGTCACTGGCCCCTGGTGGTGCTGGTGACGGTAAGGCTGGGTTGGTGCAAGTCCTCATCATTACTGAACGTTCAGCCTGAATTACATTCCAGGATTGGAAGGGGCCTCTTGGACCATAATCACATTGTTGCTGTAGTTCTGTGCAGCAGTGGCCAGCTGTTGGTCCATCTTCCAGCTCTGCTTTTCCCCAGCAGTAAGATTGGGAGATGCTTTTATACCTCCCTGCTCTTAATTAGTGCTGTTCTCATAGTCTTAGTCCTGTGGTAGAACAAGTAACAGGTGTGGGAGTGTCTTCTGGCCTATCCAGGCAACGGGAAGCCTCCCTTTCCAGTTTCACTAAACTATAATAAAAGGAATAATGATTTTTAAAACAATAACAACAACAAACTACCAGGAACCCCATAGGTAAATTAATAAGTCATCTAGAATCAAAATGCAAAAGCGACAGTTTAGATTCCCAAGACAGTGTTTCATGCAGGCTTTCCCCAGAGTACGTGGATGCTGAGTGAATGCTACCACACAGTGAGCTTCAGTGCCGTGCTGCCTAAGGGACAAGGGGCATGGCCCATCTAGTCCCTGCCCTGAGAAACGGGTTCCGTGCTGTGGGAAACTAACCTCTGTTACCTGTGGTGAACTAACACATGGGATATAATGGACATTCAAAAGAGAGGTTTGATCCCAGGCTCCAGACCCACATATCTCCTCCGCTGGGACGGCCGCTGCATTGCACTCTTGACAATGACAGATGGAACCTTTCATCTGCACCCCAGAGCCACCAAGCCTGCTTCTTCATTGTCCTCTCTGTTCTCAGTCTCGGGTAGTGGCCTCACCATACATTCACTCACCCAAGCCCAGGATCTAGACATCATCTCCCTCGCCACCTCACCCTCACCACTGCCCAGCGTATTTGCAAACCCTAAATCTACATGTATCTCAGGCCCTTCCCCACCCTGCCTTCCCCACTGCCACCACCTTGATAGGTGGTCTTTTATCCTTTCTCTCCAGGAGCTCCTAACTCATCTCTCCTCTGCAACCTCACTGCCCTCCAAACCATCTGTTAGGTTCAGGGTCAGGTTCCAGCCCATGCTGAGGTCCGAGGGGAGTGGGTGGATACCTGAAAGAACATGCAGGGGGCCATAAGTAGGTGAAAGATGATTTTGTTCAGCAGGAGTTCTCATCAGCAGCTCTTTCATCAGCAGCTCTTTCATCAGCAGCTCTCTTATGCTGTCCGCTCTGTCTCAGCTGCTTGAGCTGGTCACTCCCACGCATAGCTACGTGGCCAGCTCTCCCTTGCCTTCAGGGTCAGCAACTTAACTCTTTCTCTTTCTGGGCATGAGCTCCTGGACCATATCAATAGGGCAATTATACCTTTTACAGACAACAGTGACTTAGAGCCAAGTGATGGCCCTCCATGTTTGGCTACTTGGCTGTGATAACAAGTGGAGTTACACGCCAATGCTCTAAACTCACTGAGTCCCTCTGGCCCGGATGTTCGCCTTGGCCTATCCTTGACCAAAGCACATATACCTTAAACCATCCTTCATGCAGTGGCACAGAAATGATTTCTCTGAAAGGTCAATCTAATTATCTCCCTCCCTTTGACAAAAATCCGTCAGTGGCTTCCCCTTACCTTAGGGATATGGTCCCAACTGCTCAACCTGGCATACAAGAGACCAGCCCATCTGTCACCCTTGGCTCTCCCAGTTCTTATGCCCCTCAGATGGCTGCCAGATCCTCCATTACACCGTCCCTCCCACCTCTGTTCCCTTGCTCTTATACTTGGATCCTTTAAGACTCAATGCAAGGCTGGATACTATAGCTCACACCTGTAATCCCAGCACTTGGGGAGGCTGAGGTGGGAGGATTGCTTTAGCCCAGGAGTTCAAGACCAGCCTGGGCAACATAGTGAGACCCTATCTCTACAAATACAAAAACTTAGCCAGGCATAGCAGTGCATACCTGTGGAGGCTGAGGTGAGAGGATCACTTGAGCCCTGGATGTTGAGGCTGCAATGAGCTGTGATCATGCCACTGTACTCCACCTGGGGAAACAGAGCAAGCTCCTGTCTCCGGAAAAACAAAAAACAAATCAATGCAGGCATGAGCTCTTCCTGGAAGCCTCCTCTGTACTAGACCAGATGCCCCATGCTGCCTGTTTATTCTCAAACACTGCCGTGAATAGACTTAACTTTGTGTTTCACCGCATGGCATTTACCTGTCTATGTATCTGCAACCCTCCCCTTCCTACCTACCTAGGCTCAGATTGCATTAAGGTCATGGATGGATTTATTTGTCTTTCTGTTCCCAGCACCTAAAAGAATCTGTTCTATTCCATTTCCTCAATAGTTATTGGCAAGAACTTCTTCATCAAAATTACTGATTAACAAAACCATTTATTCCCAGAAAAAACTGGATTCCAAATAATTCCTCTCCTCACGCTAAGGATGCGCAGGCCCTCAATGAATAGCACTGCAGTAGGTGCTTTAGTGAATTTCCACAGTGGTGTTGAGGCACTATGAGGTCTTATGTATCTTCAGAATCATCAAAGAATGGGTGAATCCATCAGATTTAGTGTATGGATATAAGATTATCCGCCCTGGCCGGGCGCGGTGGCTCACGCCTGTAATCCCAGCACTTTGGGAGGCCGAGGTCGGTGGATCATGAGGTCAGGAGATCGCAGACCATCCTTGCTAACACGGTTGAAACCCCATCTCTACTAAAAACACCAAAAAAATTAGTGGGCGTGGGTGGCAGATGCCTGTAGTCCCAGCTACTTGGGAGGCTGAGGCAGGGAGGAGAATCGCGCGTGAACCAAGGAGGCGGAAGGCTTGTAGTGAGCGAGATTGCGCCACTGCACTCCAGGACTGGGCGACAGGAGCGAGACCTGTCTCAAAAAAAAAAAAAAAAAAAAAGTATTACATCCCTATATTACCTTTGTTAATATGGTAATCCTATTTCACTTTTTTCCTTTCCATATTGCAAGAGCTGAGCTTCTTAAACTGGTTTTAAGTAATAAAATTACAGTACTTAGCCTCAAAACTGTAGGTCCGTTTAACTGCTGGTGAAGAACAAGATAAGATGAAGAAAATGTTCTCCTTTTCACTGCAGCCAAGTGATTCTGGTTTGAGAGTTAATCAGTTCAGAATTTGATCTAACTGGGGGCAAGTGTTTTTTCTTTCTCTGTGGTAACTGTGGCTTCCCAGAGTGAGGAATCACACGCTGTTGGGGGCCAAGGAGTAAGGGGAAAGGCCCCAGGGAGTGATCCATGATCTGCAGACCTTGCCTTTCCGCAGGCGTTAGGTTATTCTGTCCCATTTCCTCAGTAATTATTAGAAATGACACCATCAAAATTGCTGATGAAAAAAATCACCTCTTCCCCCAACAAGCGGGAAGCCAGATAATCCCTCTCTTCACTCAAAGGACAAACAGATGCTCATTAGTTTATTCTTATAGACTTTAGTCTCTTAGAAAGTGGGTAGCTAAATGTAGAATATGATCAACATCCTGCCTTCCTGACATGTCTGCAGATAATTTACGTAATTTGCCTAAATGCATTGCTTTGGCTCTTAGACTGCCTTTCTGGGCTCTTTGATTGTCTCAGATGAGTAACCTGGTGGCCTCCCAGATAATGAATTATGCTGATGTCAGCTCCCGTGCCAACGCCATCGAGAAATGGGTGGCAGTGGCGGACATCTGCCGATGTCTGCACAATTACAACGGCGTGCTGGAAATCACCTCCGCCTTGAACAGAAGTGCCATCTACAGGCTGAAGAAAACCTGGGCCAAGGTCTCTAAGCAGGTGAGCCTCAGCATGTGACACAGCCTGCTGCTAAGAGGAGGAGAGGTTGGGAGATGGGAGCCAAGTTAAATATTACTAATTAGGAAATCATTAACCGAAATGAGCCGCTCAGTTGCCAAAGAAAGGTGCCAACATGGGTAATTACAGTGCTCTTACCACTTAATTGATTTCATTCATGTGTATTTCTAAACCATTCATTAAAGCATTTTGGGGGACAGCTACAAACAATGTGATTGTCAGTCAAGAGCTGTTTCCTGAATTATTTTGGAGGGCACATTGACTTTGAGTAAGCACAATTATGTCCAATGGGTCCATTCATTCTCTCCCAGAGTGAGGGTGCAAACTCTGTGGGGCCAAAAGCCAGGGACAAAAGGCCTCATTTTTCACCTTTTTCTTGCTCATTCATGTAGCAGATGTAAAGTTTTGGCATAATGACTTAGATGTGCAGAAATGTAATTTTCATTTTCTTTCATTAATCTCAACTTGCCCATGCCTGTCATTTTCACTCAGATAATTTCAAGATTCAAACTAAATCATGATTCTTCCCCTGCCCTTTCTGCTGGCCTTCTCCCTGGGTGTTGGGTGCCTGGGAGGGCATCTCTGGGCTTCTGGGCACCTGTCTGCTCCTCTGGCCTCCTGTGGTCATTCTTTGCTGATTATTCATTGGGTACAGGCTGCTGTGAACTGCCTGTACCTGGTGTCACCTGGCCTGCCTGTCTCGCCCAGGAGCAATGCATGGTGATTGCACCCAGGGAGTGTGGCTGACCTCGCTTCAGGGGTGAAGGGGATGTTTCCAGGCTCCCATGTCCCATTGGTGCCAGAGGGTTGGAGGGTCTACATCAGGCCCTGTCTGCCTAACCCTCCCTTGCCTTGCTGTGAACACCCAGAGTTGGTGAGGGGAATCTACAGAGTGCCACCTCCAGGGTCCCAGACCAGAAGATCTGGGTATAGTCTGCTGACATGGCCTAAAAACTGTCTTGTTTTATCACCCCACTCTGAGGATTTCAGCCCCTCTCAGAGACATTCATTATTTCTTTTCCGTCTTCATTTTGCCCTCCAAGCCTTTCCATTTAGCATAGGAGAACAATTTAATTTCCCCATGTGGCAGGAAACCAAGCCTAAGTCATATCTTTTATCTTGCCTTCTCCCACTTATTTCTTAGTAAAAATGCAGTGCTCTGAGAATCCCAAATTCAGCCCCTTAGAATTCACAAGTCCTCTTTTCTATCAACAATGGACCTAGTAAATAACAGCCACAGTTTTTACACATACTGGTTAAAAAAAAAAAAAACAAATTTTTGTTTTGAGATGATTATAGCTTCACATGCAGTTGTAAGAAATAACGCGGAGATTCCCAGCACCTTACACCCAGTTTCCCCCAGCAGCAGCATCTTGCATTACTATAGACAGTATCACAACTAGGAAATGAACATTGGTGCAATCCACCAGTCTTATCCAGATTGTACCAGCTTTCTAGGGATCACTAGCTATCACCAAGGGATCCCTAAATCTTCCTTAAGAAAGTTTCCAGGTCCACTCTGTAGTTAAGTGATATTCTTGTCTTTTATAGGATGCGGGTTTAGGAATAACTGAACTGATCATGAAATAGAGATGGATGAGACTAATATTGAAATGATTGTTTCAAAATTTGAATATACCATCTGTAGAGGCTCTAAATAAAATGTTAGCATTTCAGTCACATTATAGGTCACTCACAGTGGCCTTAGCATGGGCTAGTGGACTGTCCTCCAGAGAGGCTGTCTCTAGAGCCAAGTGCCTTACTCCAGTCATGGTAGGTAGGGCCTGGTTGCAGATACGCCCTGCTTCAGACACATTTGATGACAACTTCTGCTGTGCAGCTGTCCCTTCCCTGCATCTGAGATCAGCTGGGGAGTTGTTCAGCAGGCCTGATAATCTGCACTCTGGAACCCACAGATTGGTCTGTGGCTGTAGGACAGGTTGTACTTTTGCAACTGTTTTCAGCAAGGTTAGACCTGGACCAAGCAGGAGGTCTCTAAGAGCCCTCAGACACCAGAATTGGGAAGACAGCCCTTTGCCTCTCAGGAAGCTGTGCAGCTCCTCTCCAGGTGAGACAAAGTAGTTTGAGGACCCTCAACCTGGGCATTCAAGTTCTTCTCCAGGTAGGACCTGGATCCTCCATGCCCAGCCAAGCTGCCTGGATGTGGGTATTCCCAGGAATGGGTTATCCTCTCCAAGGGCCACCCTACCACTCTCCTATGTTCATGGAAGAAACCCCAGACCAATGTCAACAACAATGTTATTTCTCAGTAATTATCAGTTATACTTCTCTAACAAATTGATGAAGAAGATCACAAAAGAAAGGATCTGTAGTAGAGGACATTGTTCAGTCAATACCAAGGCAACCAAATATGTGTTTTGGTCATCTGGAGATTAACACTCAAAAGGATTCATCGTAAAAGCTGTCTGACATGAGACCTCTCCTTTAAGATTCTACATTTGGCCTGCTGTGGTGGCTCATACCTGTAATCCCAACATTTTGGGAGGCCGAGGTGGGCGGATCACTCGAGGTCAGGAGTTTGAGACCAGCTTGGCCAACATGGTGAAACCCCGACTCTACTGAAAGTACAAAAATTAGCTGGGCATGGTGGCGTGTGCCTGTAATCCCAGCTACTTACTCAGAAGGGCGAGACAGGAGAATCGCTTGAACCCGGGAGGCGGAGGTTGCAGTGAGCTGGGATCGTGCCACCATACTCCAGCCTGGGCGACAGAGCGAGACTCTGTCTCAGAAAAAAAA
>NW_016805021.1:2632395-2693186 GCF_001698545.2 Rhinopithecus bieti
TTTTTTTTGGAGAAACAGTCTTGCTCTATTGCCCAGGCTGGAGTGCAGTGGCACGATCTCTGCTCACTGCAACCTCTGCCTCCAGGTTCAATCAATTCTCTTGCCTCAGCCTCCTGAATAGCTGGGATTACAGTTTCGTGCCACCATGCCCAGCTAATTTTTATATCTTTAGTAGAGAAGGGTTTTCACCATGTTGGCCAGCCTAGTCTCAAACTCCTGACCTCAAGTGATCTGCCTGCCTCGGCCTCCCAAAGTGCTGGGATTACAGCCCCAGCCCGATGTTTGCCGTTTAATCTTGCGATGGAAGAGGAGGTGGATACTGGGACTAATACCCAATGTGGGCTGATTGAGGAGATTTTTGGTCATGAAATCCTTATTTAAACCAATGTCTAGAAGGGTTTTCCAATGTTATCTTGTAGAATTTTATAGTTTCAGGTCTTAATTTTAAGTCCTTAATCCATCCTAAGTTGATTTTTGTATAAGGTGAGAGATGAGGATCCAGTTTCACTTTCCTACATATGGCTTGCCAATTATCCCAGCACCATTTGTTGAAAAGGGTGTCCTTTCCCCACTTTATGTTTTTGTTTCCTTTGTTGAACATTAGTTGGCTGTATTTGGATTTATTTCTGGGGTCTCTATTCTGTTCCATTTGTCTACGTGCCTATTTTTGTACCAGTACCATGCTGTTTTGGTGACTCTGGCCTTATAGTATAGTTTGAAATCAGGTAGTGTGATGCCTCCAGATTTGTTCTTTTTGCTTAGTCTTGCTTTGGCTATGTGGGCTCTCTTTTGGTTCCATATGAATTTTAGAATTATTTTTTCTAATTCCGTGAAGAATGATAGTGGTATTTTGATGGGAATTGCATTGAATTTGTGGATTGCTTTTGGCAGTATGGTCATTTTCACAGTATTGATTCTACCCATCCATGAGCATGGGATGTGTTTCCATTTGTTTGTGTTATCTATGATTTCTTTCAGCAGTGTTTTGTAATTTTCCTTGTAGAGGTCTTTCGATTCCTTGGTTAGGTATATTTCTAAGTATTGATTGAGGAGATTTTTGGCAAAGCCATTTCAGCATCCCCGAGGAGATGAGGAATCCAAGGATGAGTTCCTAAGACTGACTAGTGATAGACACTTGCTGAAAGCTTCTTGCTGGACAGCCAGGTTCTTTTATTTATTTATTTATTTATTTACTTACTTACTTACTTACTTACTTATTTATTTATTTATTTATTTAAGACACTGTTCTGTTGCCCAGGCTGGAGTGCAGTGGCCAGTGGCATGATCTCGGCTCACTGCAACCTCCACTTCCTGGGTTCAAGCAATTCTCATGCCTCAGCCTCCCGAGTAGCTGGGATTACAAGCCCACGTCACCACGCCTGGCTAATTTTTGTATTATTAGTAGAGACAGGGTTTCACCATGTTGGGGCCAGGCTGGTCTCAAACTCCTGAACACAATTGATCCACCCACCTCGGCCTCCCTAAGTGCTAGGATTACAGGCGTGAGCCTCCTTGCCCAGCCTGGACAGCCAGGTTCTAAGCACTAAGCTAGAAGCAAGGAGCCCATGGATGACAGCACCCAGAGCTTGCCTCTCCCAAACATGAGGCCACATAGTGCCAGCTGTTCCCCAATTTTGAATTCAGTATCTTTTTGCTTTTGGCATTTCATGTACCTCCTTGAGAGTCAAGAAAGCACCAAGCATAGGGAATGGTCAGGCAGGCTCCACCTGCCTCACTGGAGGAAGGTACTGACCCTTCCGGGAAGAGGCCTCAGAAGAATGTGCTGCAATACAGGAAATACCTTTCTCTGCTTTTGTTGTCATTTTGTTTTGTTTTTTTTCTCTGTTAGATATCACACATCATCAGAGAGATACGCCAGTTCCAGCAGACTTCCTACAGAATAGATCATCAGCCAAAGGTAATATTCTGTGGCTGTGAAGGAATTAATAAAGAACAAAGGGGAAATTACTGAATTAGAAAACAACAGTAAAAGTTGATCCAAAATACCAAAAGCTAGCTCATGGAAAAGACCAGTAAAATAGAAAATCTTTGGCTAGTCTGATTAAAAAAAAAAAGGAACATCAATTCATCATCAAGTTCTGTTGATTTTACTTCTTATATTTCTTGTGAATCTGTCCCTCTTCCATTTGTCTTCACTGCCATGACCCTTGGTCCAAGCTGCAATATCTGTTGCCTATCTACTTGCATTCACTCTAGGATGCAAAATTCATTCTGCAAATCACAGCTAGGTAGAGCTCTCTGAAATGCAAAGTGGATTATTTTCTCCATTACATAAAACATTTTCCTGGCTTCCCATTGTTCTTAGGATAAAAAAAAATTAAGAATCTTGGACATGACCATGAAGTCTCGCATTATGTGCCCCCTACTTTTTTCTTAAGGTTCAGTTCACATCATATACCCCCTTACTGTCTCCATCCCAGTCACAAATGGCCTCTTACCCCCATTTTTTAGTAGACTTTACTTTTTTAGAATAGTTTTAGCTTTACAGGAAAATTGAATAGGTAGTAGAGAAAAAATTCCCATATACCTCACAGCCAATGCCGATTATTATCTTACATTAGTATGATGTGTTTGTTAGACTTAATGAGCCCATATTGATACATTTTATTTTATTATCATTATTATTATTATTTTTTGAGATGGAGTCTCTCTCTGTCGCCCAGGCTGGAGTGCAGTGGCGCGATCTCGGCTCACTGCAAGCTCCGCCTCCCGGGTTCACTCCATTCTCCAGCCTCAGCCTCCCTAGTAGCTGGGACTACAGGTGCCCGCCACCACACCCGGGTAATTTTTTGTATTTTAGTAGAGANGTCTCACTCTGTCACCCAGGCTGGAGTGCAGTGGCACGATCTCAGCTCACTGTAAGCTCTGCCTCCCGGGTTCACACCATTCTCCTGCCTCAGCCTCCCGAGTAGCTGGGGCTACAGGTGCCCGCCACCACACCTGGGTAATTTTTTGTATTTTTAGTAGAGACGGGGTTTCACCGTGTTAGCCAGGATGGTCTCGATCTCCTGACCTCATGATCTGCCCACCTCAGCCTCCCAAAGTCCTGGGATTACAGGCATGAGCCACTATGCCCGGCCGACACCTTATTATTAACTGAAGACCACCGTTTATTCGGATTTCCTTATTTTTTACATAATATCCTCTTTCTGCTCCAGGATCCCATCCAGGACACCACATGTCATTTAATTGTCAAGGTTCTTTAGGCTCCTCTTGGTTGTGTGGTTTCTTAGACTTTCCTTAATTTGGGTGGCCTTGACTGTTTTCAGGAGCCGGGGTCAGGTATTTTGCAGCATGGCCCACTGTTGAAATTTGTCGGATGTTTACTCAGGGTTAGCCTGGGGTTATGGGTTATTGGAAGGAAGACCCCAGAGGTGAAGTGCCATTTTCATCACATCATATCAGGAGTTATATTATCAACCTAATTTATGACTGTTGATGTTAGCTTGAATCGCCTGGCTAAGGCAGTGTTTGCTGGGTGTCTCCACTGTAAAGTTATTCTTTTTTCCTTCCTTCCTCATCCTGTATTCTTGGGAAGGAAGTCACTATGAACACCCCACACCTAAGGAGGGGAGAATTATGCCTGCCTCTCCTTGAGAACGAAATATCTACATAAATTACTTGGAATTCTTCTGCTCAAAAGATTTGTTTCTTCTCCATTTATTAATTTATTCAATCATGTACTTATATCAGTATGGACTAATGGATTTAATACTTAGGATTGTCATCCAATAATATTTTATTCTATTGTGGAAACTGTTCCAAGCTTGGCCATTGGGTGCTCTTTCAGTTGACTTCTTTGTCATACCCTGATCCATGTAGGATTTTCTCTTTTTCTTTTTTGAGGACTTGCTTACTTTCTGATAGTATAAGATGCTCCAGGCCAGGTGCGGTGGCTCACACCTGTAATCTTAGCACCTGGGGAGGCCAAGGCAAGAGGATAGTTTGAGGCCAGCCAGCCAGATGACCTGAGGTCAGGAGTTCAAGACCAACCTGGCCAACATGGTAAAACACTGTCTCTACTAAAACTACAAAAATTAGCCAGGCATAGTGGCGGGCAGCTGTAATCCCAGCTACTTGGGATGCTGAGGCAGGAGAATCCCTTGAAACCAGGAGGCAAAGTTTACAGTGAGCTGAGATTGCACCATTGAACTCCAACCTGTGCACTCCAGCCTGGGCAACAGAGCCCCTGACTCGGGGGGGTAGAAATAAAAAGATGCTCTAGACTCATCTTTTATAATTTGCCCCAGTCCTAGACTCGGCTATTTCTGCCAAAAGCTGTAGTTCCTTTTTTTGGAGAATGGTTTCAGCAACCAAGATATGGACTTTAGATATGCTTGTGTTATGCATGTATCAGCTGACAGAGCACAGGACTCTATGTGTGTATACTAAGTCATATATATATATATATACACACACACATATACACACACACACACTTATACATATTTATAAGTATGTCTCTATGTAACCAGTATTTGTATTAAGCTAAATATACTGATGCCCCCAACTCTGTTCTATTACCATGTGAATCATTCCAGCCCTCTCCCCACATTTGCTTATCCGTAAATTCCTTCTCCAACAGTGAGAGACATACTTTCTTTTAATAGCCCCTAGGTTTTGCCCTATTTCTGTTTGCCACAAGGCCTTTACCTATGTTCTTCCTTCTGTCTGGAGTACCCTTTCTTCCTCATTGCACAGTTTACTTGTACACAGCTTAAGTATCACTTAGGAAGACTTCCCTAACTTTCCCAAACCCCACTCCACTCTTTTAAGGTTGTATTGCACCATCTAAGTCTCCCTTCTAGCACTTACTGCTGGAATCACCATTTTACATTTATTTGTGTGATTATGTGCATATGCATGATATCCATGAAGGTCAGAGTCAGACTTACTGTGTTTATTATCATAGCCCCAGCATCTTGCACAGTGTCTGGACCGTAGCAGATAATAAATGTTTCTTGAATTAGTTAATTCAAGTCAGGAAAAAGACACGGTTGTGACCATCACTGCTACTATTCAGTTTTGAACAGGAAAAAATTCACCATGGCAATGAAGCAATAAAACGAAGCAAAAGGTATAAAAATTGGAAAGGTAAAGATTAAATACTATAATTCACAGATGATTTGATCTAGAAAATCCAAGAGAAAAACTGATGAATTATTAAGGGAGTATAGCAACTGGACATGAAAAAGCCAATAATTTTCAACACATTGGCAATAACCAATTCAAATGTAATATAAAAAATCTCAATCAAAATAGCAACAAAATCTGTAATGCCTAGGATTAAGTGGGACAGGAAATATGTAAGACCTTTATGTACTGAAGTACATAAGGAGAAAGTTGTATCATATTCATGGATCAAAACACTTACTATTGTAAAGAGGTCCATCGTCCTCAAATTAATCTATAAATTCAATGAAGTCCTAGTCAAAATCCCAACAGGGTTTTCATGGAACTTGACAAACTTATCCTGAAACTCTTATGGAGGCATGGATAGGCCAAAAACAGACAAGAACTTTTTGGTAAGTAAGAATAGTAAAGGAGAGTGTTCCCTACCAGTTATGGCCATATCCTAAAATGAGAGTAAATAAGGTAGGACTCTACTGGCCCGGCAGTGCAAATCCAGTGAGGCAGAAGAAAGTCCATGTGTGTGTTTAGTCTACCTGAAAATCTAATACGAGATAAAGAAGGCACTCAAAGAAAGTGCCAGAAAGAAACTGACCATTCAATAAACAGAACAGGAATTTTGGCTCTCCATCTTACCATTCACAAAAATAAATTCCAGATGAGTTCATTACCTAAGTTTAAAAAGAAGTATTTACATTATTTGAGTAAAACAAAGGATAAAATATTCATGACCTTTGGATTTGAAAGACCTTCTTTTTTTTTTTTTTTTTGAGATGGAGTCTCACTCTGTCGCCCAGCCTGGAATGCAGTGGCCGGATCTCAGCTCACTGCAAGCTCCACCTCCCGGGTTTACGCCATTCTCCTGCCTCAGCCTCCGGAGTAGCTGGGACTACAGGCGCCCGCCACCTCGCCCAGCTAGTTTTTTGTATTTTTTAAGTGGAGACGGGGTTTCACCGTGTTAGCCAGGATGGTCTTGATCTCCTGACCTCGTGATCCACCCGCCTCGGCCTCCCAAAGTGCCGGGATTACAGGCTTGAGCCACCGCGCCCAGCCCTGAAAGACCTTCTTAAGCACAGAATGCAAAAGCTGTAAAAGCCAAGCTTGATAAAGTTAATGAAAATTAAGGATTTCTATATGACAGAGGATAATTATTTAAAAAGTCAACGTATAAGCAGTAGACAAGGAGACAACATTTGCAACATACAAAACAAAGAAACAGAATAAAAGCATTTCTATAGTCTATAAGAAAAGCATAAACAATTCAACTCGTAAACCTGTGAATAGTTAATTCACAGAAGAAACAAAATGGCCAATAAATATTTTTTAAATACTCCTCTAGTAAAGAGAGAAAATGTAAATTACAGTGGGACATCATTTTCACTTATCAGATTGACAAAAATTTAAAAGATTGGTAATATCAAACCTTGCTTAGGATATGGGAAAACAGGTACTGTCACATGCTGTAGGTTTGGAAACTTTGCAGGTCAGTCATTTTCCATCATCAGTTAAAATTAAAAATTGGTATATTCAATTACTGGAACTCTTACCATTTTTGGTGAGAATAAAACTGAACAACCACTTTGCAAAACTGTGCCATTTGGAAGTTTCTTAAAATGTTAAATGAGCACCTGTCTTAGGACCTAGCAATTTCTCTCTTAGGTATTTATCCAAAGGGAAAATGAAAGCATCCTCCTTAAAAGCCTTGTATAGCTGGGTGTGGTGGCTCACACTTGTAATCCCAGCACTTTGGGAGGCCGAGGCGGGCGGATCACAAGGTCAGTAGATTGAGACCATTCTGGCCAACATGGTGAAACCCCATCTCTACTAATAAAAAAAAATCAGCCGGGTGTGGTGGCACACGCCTGTAGTCCCAGCTACTCAGGAGAGTGAGACAGGAGAATCGCTTTAACCCAGGAGGCGGAGGTTGCCGTGAGCTGAGATCGCGCCACTGCACTCCAGCTTGGGCGACAGAGCAAGACTGGTCTCAAAAAAAATAAAAAACCTTGTATAAAATGTTCATAACATTTCTAAATAATAGCCCCTATTTGAGAAGAGCTCAAGTGTCCATCAACAGATGAATGGATAAACAAGTTATGGTACATCTCTACAATGGAATAGTCAGCTATAAGAGGGAGCAGACTACTGGTACAGGCCACAGCAAGGCTGAATCTCAAAGCACTATGCTGAGTGAAAGAAGCCACACATGAAGGAGTACACACTGAATGATTCCATCAATATGAGGTTCCAAAGTAGACAGAACTCATATGTGGTGATAGAAACCAGGGCAGTGCTTGATTCCGAGAGCAGATTGAGTGGGTTGGTGCATAAGGGAACTTTTGGGGATGCTGAAATTGTTCTTTATCATGAAATGTATGTAAGTTACATGGTGTATACATCTGTCAAAATGGATCAAACTATCCATTTCACTTTTGTGTGTTATATTTCAATAAAACTAAAGAAATATTTTCATGGAAATCCCCCATGCCCCAACATTTTCATTTCTAGTGTCAATTCCTTTCCTTTCACTTCTGGTGTCTATCCTAGCCTAGCAGAGTATTCACGCATGCACACCAGGAAGCATGCTAACAAGGAATTCACTGAAACTTTGTGTAACAGTGAAGTATTGACAGCAACTCAACATCCATCAATATGAGATTATTAAATAAGCTCCAATATATTGCACTATTAGTACTGTATAGCAGTTAGAGCTCTATCTACTGTCATAGGGAGCTCTTTCCGACCTATCATTAAGAGATGAAAGCAGAATAAAATGTGCACCACGATGCCAATTTTAGGGGGGGAAATGATATCTGTAAGTACATGTAATCTCTATAAAGACATAGAAAAACAACTGCGAGAACACAAACCAATTAGTAGCAGTAGTTCCTATTGAGGGAGGTACCTGAGATTGGGGGTTGAGAGAGGACTAGAGATGTTTGCTTTTTTTTTTTTTTTTTTAACAATGGAAACATATTTTGATTTTTTTGGTCAAATAAGATTTTAGGTGTTTAAGAGAAAATGTTGAATTGTGTTAGATTCCCTCAGAAAATGTATGCAGTGGTATCTGAAAGAGGTAAAAGCTGGGACTTCCCCTTTTTTTTCAGGTCACACAGTACTTGCTTGACAAAGACCTTATCATAGATGAAGATACGCTATATGAGCTGTCACTAAAAATTGAACCTCGACTCCCTGCTTGAAGATCTGGCCTTGCCCCTGAGTCCACGGGATGTTCATGGAAAGCAGGACAGACAGAATTGTGTATGCCTTGCCTCACATGGTACAGCACGAAGCCAGTCTCCTTTCTCCATCAAAGAAGATAGAACCAGACTGGAATTCTGTCTCTATTCAGAGAGAAACCCAGCTGTTTGGGTCAAAGACAGATGCTTCAAACTTGGGTGGGAAGGTGAAAGATGGCTATTTAGAAAGCTGGTGGCACGTTTTATGTAAGGGAATGTTAGATGGGAGATGGTAGTTGCCATTTTAACAAAGCAGGTAAATTGGTAAATTTTAAACTCTGTCCGTGTTCTGTTAGAACTCAGGGACAAGGATCCATGAAAAAGACCTGTGATGTTTCTCTGGCACTTTACTGGCCTGGGCACACCTACCAATCTTCTAGGATTTGACTGGTTCCATTACATTTCCTTTTGGTATAAGCTTCACAGAAAAGCTGACACTTCCTCTACAGAGATGGACCAACACATAAGCAATTTCAGTCTACAGCATGTGCATGGTTTTCAGTGCATTCTAAATATTTCTATGTGAGGAATGGTACCTTCTGAAACTGGCTTTCCAATCTTTAGGCAACAGGATAGGAAAGAAAGAATGAAACACAAATGGATTTGTATGTAACATTTCCTTGATTAAAGGCAGTAGGCTGTGCCCCAGAGGATTGCAGACAGTGGCTGGCTGAGGTGGGTGGGGAGCTTTTCCTTGAGACTGTTGGTCCTAAGCCGCCAACCCTCTTGGAGAGGCAGCTGCAGTTTGCAAGAAGGTGCACGTCCATCTCACCGACAAAACTGTGGAACAGACAGAAGGCCACCAAGTGCTGTGGGGAATCACGGGTTTCAGTGCTGAGTGAAAATCTATACCTAAAAATCATCTCTGCACCTTGCTTTGCTTGTTTTCTTTCCCCGCTCATAGTACTGCAGGAATCTA
Source organism: Rhinopithecus bieti (assembly GCF_001698545.2). Taxonomy (NCBI): domain Eukaryota; kingdom Metazoa; phylum Chordata; class Mammalia; order Primates; family Cercopithecidae; genus Rhinopithecus; species Rhinopithecus bieti. The sequence goes on from NW_016805021.1 coordinate 2,641,702, forward strand.
TTCTCATTTACACAGACCTTTTTTAGGCTTACTATGAACATTGGCTGTATTTTTTTTAAAAGCAGTGAAATTTTCTTTTCAAATCCCACACTTCCATATGCTGTTCGTAGATCTCTTTCTTTACAAAATGATGTTGAGAGATCTCTGAGAGTATTATAAGTGCAAGGGAAATGGGCCCAACCACCGAACAGCTCTTATATTACAAAACCAAATGCAGGGGTTAGTCCTGCTACCCGAGGCTGGGGAAGTGACCTTACTTTTCCCAAGATTGTCAGTTGTTGAAGAAGTAGGGCTCTCTCATTGTTTACCTCCCTCTTCTCTTCTCAGGGAGACTGCTGCTTTAAAAGAAGGAAGAGAAAAAATATAGTTCTATTTCCCTGAACCTGTTGCACCTGACATTTTCTCTTAGCGGCATGAAACTTATTGATGCTGACAATGAAAAATTGATCTGTCTGGCTGTTTTCCCTCTTTCCTTGCACTTTAATTATGTTGTTAGAGCTAACAGCTGACTAATAAATTCCACCTGCTGGCTCTTAAGACCCAGTGGAAGAGCTAGCATTGGTAATGTACCATAGAGGTAGAGAACGTACTTTTTCTGCATGGTAAGCGCCATCTCTGTATGTAACTATATAGTGAAATATCAACTAAGTAAAAGAAAATACAATATTTGAAGACCATTCCAAAAATATTTTCAGTAGTTCACATTAGCCAACAGTGTAGCACTCAACCCAAGGAGGGTTCCTTATGGATGCTTTCTTTTTCTTTTTTAAAGTTGCTTGTTCTCTTTAGTTTCAAATAAGAGGTTGACGCATCTTGATGCATGATGAGAAGCATGGGCTGTTGGATCCTAACAACACATAACTTGTGATTTATTTCTCAGTGTTCAGAAGCTGAGGGTTTGAAATAATATGTATCAGTTGCACCAAACACCTCGAGGTCTTGCAGAAGAAAAGTAAAGGTTAGCTTTCTTGGCTCAAAAGCATAGTCCTGAAAGGTGAACTAAAACCGGGACAAATCTGTGAGAAGACCACACACAAACTAGTTTCAGGCCAAACAACATGTGGAAAAGGTGCATTCTATCTGCCGTGGAGTTGCTAGAGTCCTTCAGAGGGAAAGGATGGCTCTGTGTGTGCTTTTTGTGGAAGTCTGGACTCATTTCTTTGACCCAAATGTTTCAGAGACGCTGCAGCCATTCTTATTAACGAAAAATAAGACAGGAGTTTCCAAATGCTCCTTCCCTTTTGGATCACAGCTTTTCAGTTAGTGACAAAGCTTTTGCACCTATTTCCTGCAAGATGTTGGAACTGCCCCACAGTGGTCATATTAGGCACCGCCGATTGCTATGCTGACTTTTAGGGGGTTTTATGTTTGTTTGAAAAACAGGGTCTCACTATGTTGCCCAGGCTGGCCTCAAACTCCTGGACGCAAGCAACCTTCCTGCCTCTCAGCCTCTCAAGCAGCTGGGACTGCAGGGGTGCACCACTCGCTAGCCCTTCACATTTTTGTTTGAGAATTACACCACTTTCTGGAGTCTGCAGCCTTCTTGGAGCTGCAAGAGAGCAAGAGAGAGAGAGCTCCGCCTCTGAGGGAATGTCTGTTGATGACCTGCACTGTTCGTGTGCCAGCTGGGAGAGGAATGCACATTTAAAACACCTTTAATTTGGTCAAATTAAAAATCCCCAAGAGCAATTTGCAGTGCTGTTAAAGTGCCCGTTCTCTTCTGCCTACACAAAAAGCTGGCATTCCCAGCTGCATCTGCCTCTAGTCCATAAATAAGAGGAGATGGGAGGTCAACCTCTAACAGCCAAGTAGCGAACATGTATACTGTAAAATTAACCTAGAAAATCAGAAGTAAAATCCAGTTTCAGGCTTTCGAGTGAATGCCCACATTTTGTACTGTCAACGGAATTATCTTGGAGCTTTTAGGGGATGCCTCTGGTTATTAACTGAGACATCTAGTTTTGCTACAGGGACAAATCTCTTACCTAATCCAATATATTATTTGACAGATTCAGGCATGAAGTAAAACGTTGTCACTTTTCCTTAGTGTTTTTCTGAAGGAATTTAAAGAGGGAATTTTAAATGGCCGTTGCAATATTTTCAAGTGGCTCTCACACCAAGTCCTATTACTGTGTTAAATTGCAGTACGTCTTAAAGTACTACTTATAAACAAATGAAACTCAGAGAAACTGAATCACTTGGAAGAGAAACATCCATTATGGTCCCATGTGGAGTGAGTAATGATGGATCAGCACCCTTTCTCTCATGTTATTGTATACAACGAGGCTTTTGGGCCAGCAGTGATTGGGCAGCTTTAAAATTCTTAACTAAAAAGAGTAATGCAAGACAGGGGTTATTCCCAATAAAATTAACTTTTATTTAAAAGCAAGAGATTTTACTTAGCTTTTTTTTTTTTTCAAAGTTTGATTTTATCCCCTTGAAAAAAAACTCTTCACTTGAAAATATAAAGGTTTTTAAAAATACAATTGCAAAATGTATTATTTTTACAACTATTGAAATGGCATAAAAGAGAACATCCTATTTATGGCTGAAGGGTAGAGCCAGGCTAATGTCCACAGCCAGAGGGAATCAATAAATAAGAATCATTTTCATTTCAGTAAGAAATCAGACTGTAAGTTTAACTAATGGCTCTATTATAGATACCACCATGTAATTCTGGTAAGAAGACTTAATGAAATCTAATCAGTGTGCCATTTCTCATCGGCCATTGGTGACTTAAAATTAAGACGAGGCAGAGCCAAAATGGAAAACAGTCATTTTGTTGTAGGAATAAACACATGAACGATTCAGAAAATTATTCATCATGCAGCATGACATTAACATTAGGATTGATTGTACTTGGTCTGATCTGCTCAAGGAACATAATAGTTCTATTATACTTAATGATGTTGGTTTTTACACAGCTCATTTCATTTTTCACTAGAAAACCAGTTATGAAAGAGAGCTGACCTAGGCATCCCAGCCCTGAGTCCTAGGCCCAGTCTCCAGCTGGAAAACCTTAGGCTGGTGTTTATACATCCCTGAGCCTCAGTTTCCTCATCTGCAAACTGGTGTGAATAGTAATCCCTGTGCTGCTTACCTCACAGGGCTATTGTGAGGACCAAATGGATTAGACTGGAAAGTGCAAAATGCTGTCCGCATGTGAGGTAATCTGATTACTATGCTCAGCTCTCTTTTGTAGAGGATTTCAATGTATTTCTTTATCATTTGAGTGTGTGTGCGATGGACGAATATGTGTGTGAGTTTGAGAAGCATATCGTTCGTGTCCAGTTACTTTGCAAATTTGTGGACATTTGTGATTGGACAGAGGGGTTTGTGCTGTGGCCTAACACTTGCCAGGTGAGGTGTAGGTTATGCCTATATGCAAATTAAACTTCACCTTTCTTGAATATTCAGAAATCTCATTGGTTTCTTCATTTAACTCTTTTCCCCATTTTTCTACATTGTCAAAACCATGAAATGTATACATTTAGAAAACAATAGAACTTTATTTCTTATAAAGGGTTACAGTCTGCAGGCTGGAGCCTCTGGCCAAAGCCAAAAGCAAGCACTTCAGAGACAAAAGGGAGAGGTTGAGATTTATGCCCAACGAGATAAGCCATACATATACATTTAGTAGGTTATAGGATAATTTTATGAATATTTATGAGGCCCTAATGCATGCATAGTCAGTAATCATACATGTTACATACAACCCATGTTCACTTTGGGATGGAGACTTAACATTAAAATGTAGTAAAATTGGACTGTATACCTCAAAAGATGAAACACGGGGCACAAAGACACTTGGTGTGCAGTGTCTGTAAACCGGCCAGAACCAGCTGCGGTCTGCCGTCAGTTATGAGGACGGCGTGCTTTGTAAGGCTCAACACTTGTCATGGGGCAACTGCGTTGAGGGAAGGGGGGTTCGCCACGTCAGGTTGTCTGTTGAATTTGAGGAAGAAATCTTCCAGACACAGTTTTCAGGAACTGGTTTTAGTTTAATTGTAGGAAAGAAAGTCTTGAGGCAGTTATCAAGGTGGGGGAACGTTGGGTGTGACTGACCTCTTGCCTTGCCAAAGCTGTAGAATCCTGGTTTTTAATGTTTTCTGGGGTCTCTTTTACCACAATGAGTCTGTTTTGTTTTGCCTGGGGCCTAGGGGCTTTATTTTATTTTACATCTTCTTCATAGCAGTGAATTCCTTCAGATATATTATTTTACTTCTAAATATTACTTCTAAAGTTCAGGGAGAAAAACAATTTAGAAGAGGCCCTAAAATTCAAAGAATTTGGGAAGCTTTGAAATGATATGAAGGATCAACTAATCACACTTTCTTTCCAGTGCTTAGATTCTTCCTGTGACATCCCCAGCCCATATTTGATTACCTCCAGGCACAGAGAACTCACTACTACCCGGAACAGCTCAGTCCACTGCATGGCAGCTCAACGCTCCTGAATGGGCAGTGGAGACAGGAGAAGCTCCACCTAGGAGGGGCTTCTGAAATAAGACTCCTATCTACCCCTAAAATTACTGCAGTGGTTATATGGATTACTATATATGAAAATACTTTAACTTCTATGAAGTTGTGGTAACATTTAGAGCTGATGGAATTTACAGTTGCTGGACACAAGAATAGACTAAGGAAAGGGGTTCCTCCTGCCCAGTTCTGAAGTGATCAATCCAGGCTGGTGGGACACAGGAACCCAGGTTCCTTTCATCCTATTATTTGCCCATCCCACAAGGCACCATCCTTGCCTACGAGGTCAAATTTGGGGCCTGCTCTAGCCACACTCCTGCTGGACTCAGGAACAGAAAAGATAATGAGTCCAGGACATTTTCCTTTAAAGCAAATGATATGGCAGTCGCACACTTCAATTCTGTTCCTGCCCCTGTGACAGAAGCCAGCCACGGGGCAGCCTGGTGTGGCTAGAGCCCCAGAGCTTCAAAGGGAGTTGGCAATGATAAGAAGGGAACGGATGGCATGTGACAGAGATGGCATTTGAAAGATTTCCAGAAAGCCAGAATTTCTACTGTGAGTCCCTTATAGAGATTTCATCCCCATCACACCACCTTTATAATATGCTTGAAGAGGACCAGCCCCCAAAAGAAGAGTGGTACTCTCTTTTCTCAACAATGACCCAACTTTTCTTCTGACCTTACGAACATATACATTTACTCTGTAAAATATAAGGTGTTGAGGTAGGGTGAGTGGAGGGGGCATTTACTATGTAAATCATACATGATTATCATACATGATTACTATGTAAATCATACATGATTACTATGTAATCATAGTAAATGCTGATTAGGCAACTGGGGAGGAAAAGGAGGTTTTTGCTGTTACTGCCATCCTTTAAATCTACAATTCCATGCTCTTCAAAAGCCTTGTAATTTTCTGGATCTGGAAGCTGGGCTATTTCAGGGTCACTGGATTTATTTCACTTGGTGCCTGAACTGACTTGAAACAAGTGTGTGGAAAAGAGCTATTTTGAGAAGGAATAAACGGAGACTGCCCTGATGACGGAATATGCAAGCTGGTGGGTCTTGACTCCTTAAAGGATTACAAAATTAATTTGATTGGTTCCAATCTTTATAGAACCACCCCAATCAGGAACCTTTCCGTCCTGCCAAAAGGCCCCCTCATGTGCTCTCCCAATCAGTACCCCATGCAAAGGTAAATCCGATGATATTTTTAAACATGGGTCGTGTTTAAAAGAAATGGACACTCTGAAGGAGAAAGCACACTGGGTAGAAGGTTATTCCTGGGGCTCCACCCCCTGCTCCATCAAGTCCTTTGAGCATGAGCTAGACTCCGAGAAGTAAGAGACAGGAACCAGTTGGTCATGTCCACGTGGCCTCAGAAGCCGAGTACGTGACGGTCACCAGATGCCTAGGCAGGCTCCCTTGAAATGGCAGGGCTGCTGTCCAAAATCCTGCTGGGTCATTGCTATTTACAGGCAACCTTCCCGGCGTGCGGTGGATACCCCAAGTAGGACTATTTTTAAGCACGGCTATGGCCTGCCGTGGGTTAAGCTGATGTGGACAGAAAGTGAGATGATCTAGCCGTCTACTGCAGATGGCCTGATCTTGAACAGAAACGTGACTGTAATTGTCCCTGGATCTAGGCCCCAGACAAAGACACTGGAAAGAGGTCCCTCCAGCCCCTGGCTCAGGGCCCGGTCAGCTGCTGGAGCCAGGCAGCTTGAGATATCCTCCTCTCCGACCTTGGCTTGAGGGGTTCATCCTCCAGAGCTTACCAGGGCCCCAAGGCTTGTACACCTGAGAGAAGAGGGAAACAAATCCCCCAAAAGATACGCAATTTCACCCGCTGGGCTTTCCATTCTGAGATCCAGAGCCCTGGCAGAGGAGCCTTCAGGACCAGGCCTGGAGAGCAAGATTGGCTCCTCCTTTTACATTTCAGAGAAAGGGCAGGTGCTATAAAGAGCCAAGCGCCCAGGGGCCTGCCTTCAACGGTACAGCTGTGGGGGCCGGTGCGCCCGGAGGTCTGCGCTGGGATTGGCGAGGTCCTCTGGCCCCGCCCCGCCAGGGAGGCTTTTCCAAGCCGGCCTGGCCAGCTCGCCCTACATACACTTCTTGGCTGTGTGCGCTCAGCAGGACGTGGGAGACTCCGGCTTCAAGGTCGGTGAGTCCGTGAAACTCTGCTTTATTCTTCCAAAGAGGGGTCATGGCTAGAGCCAGTGTGAAGGGCCTTGTGGGAGTGGATACAGGGCTGTGGACCGGGACCCCGTCAGGACGCTGACTGCGAGGAGGCAATGGTGACTCGCTAAAGCCAGCAGAGCGCCCGCCCTTGGCCGAAGCGCCCCCTCCTCCCTGCACACAGGTGGGAGCAGCTCAGCACCAGGAGCAGAACAAATCAGCACGCTGCCTGCAGGGTCTCTTTTTGGTAGTGAATCAGGAATTTTCTTGATTTGGAAAAAAAAAAAAAAAAAAATCTAAAGGCTGTATTTTGACGCTAAGTTTGGGACAACTTTAAACTTCAAATGTCTTTCCCTTGTAATTTACAGAGTCTAATCCACTGATTTCTGGGAATGTTTTTCCCCAGCAGTCTCAGTCTCAAGACGTGTAAATCAGTGACTTGGGATGAACTAACTAGAAAATTAAAATTTTGAGAAGCTATTTACTAATAAGCCCAATAGCCAGGCCCAGTTTAAACTGGCAAATAGTACTGCTAGAGATTCAGTTTTGCCATCACTAACATTAATACACTGATAATGAGCCAAGTAACTATCTCCCCTCCCTGCCATCCTTACCTTTCCCACTGGAGGTTAATTTAAAAAAACAACAAAAACCTGTGGAATTGGCCCCATGTGTTGCACCTGGGCAGAGGCCCATTCTTTGCTAGCTTGCTTGCTTGGTAGTCCTGGGGTTAAAATCAGTCCTGTTCTTGTCCCTCAAGTGGTCTGCCTTCAAGTGCTCTCCTCGGAATGTGAGGAAGAGTGACATTTGACAAACAGAGCAAAACCTTTAGGTCTCCTCAGTGCTGCTCTTTAGACCTTTCAGAAAGTGTTGCCCGGCTCGTGAGCCCTCACAGTGTCAGCCCAGTCAAGTGAGGGGCAGTTAGTGCCCTCAGGACAAGGTTACACTAGGTACACCAGTGCGCTGTTTCCAGAACGGCTGCTTTTCCTGTCTACGGCTCTCACATTTTCCCTGTTCTGAATTCATGTCCTTGGTCTATTCTGTCTGTCCTCTCAGGGAGGTGAGCACGGCCACAACATGCCTGAGGCTTCCTGACAGGCCCTTCCAGGAGGCCCTGGGCCTTGTTTGGCGGTGTGAGCACCTCACTTCCTCTGCATTGATAGGCACCTTCTCCAAAGACCCCAGACTTTGGAGTTAATCATGCCTGTGGGTTAAGGCACTGTCCCAGCAAAGCACAGGAGTGCCACATGCACCCCATGGACTCTGCCAACCTCATGACCAAATCACCTCATAAGGAAATGGCCCATAGCCTGGTCAGTTTTCCTAAGGAAACCATGGGTTGGGGGAGTGCCACACAGAATGAGGAGTCCTGGGGTTTTGGACACAGGAGGGGGACTGACTTTGCCCCTAGCTCAGAGGCCCTGGGCCTCCATCTCTGCCATAGCCTAAAGCAGGCTCCATTTGTCTTCCCAAAGGAAGCCCCGTAGAGCCCGTGTCAAGCATTCTCGGAGCTCCTGCCCACAGAGCCGGGAATCCAGCAGCAACCCATGCTGAAGGTGACTGCTGGAGGTCACACCAACCCTGCCTGGGAAGTCTCAGAGACTCCCTCCCTTGGGCGGGGAAGAAGGCAGCCCACTTCTTCACAGCAGTTAAAAGGACTAGATGGCTCCTAGCTTCCTGTTTTCTTGAAAACAATTTACCCCTTGAGGGACAAGTCTGTTAACAGTCCCATGCCTTCATTACAGGAGGCCTAGGAAAGGCCTCTGTTTTACGGAGTAGCATTCTAAATATCTCCTGCCTAGGACTGTCTATTTGCTGAGTAGAACAGTGATGCCAAGAGTGCCCATTAAGGTAGGCTGTGTACCCAGTGGTTGTGAGGTAATGTAAACCCTTTGCTGTCTTAGAACTGGGAGGGGAGAGGCATTTTCTGCTGGCCTAGGAGCCTGGCATCGTGAGAATTTGTTCAGTGTGTTCTGTGGAGCTGGTCCAAGCCCAAGGACGTCCTCTGTTTTGGGGTAGCTCTCTGGATGGAAAGATGACATGTGGTCCTCCTCCTGGCCTTCCACCTGCCCTCTGGCTGAGGAGTTCAGACACAGGGACACTGAATGGCTGGACTAGAAATAAGTCTGAGTCAGCAGAAAGGCAGACATGGTCCATCGGGGATGCCCAGGAAGAGCAGGGGGCTCAGGCTGGAGGCAGTGACAGAACCCAAGGCCTCCCTTTCACATTCCAGGATGTCACAGAACCAGAGAAGACCATTAGACCAGGATCTGAACTCCCAGTATGCCTGCCTGGGACCAAGAAATGTGCAGCTTGTGGCCACTTAACAAAAGGGCTTGATGCAGCTGTCCTTGTTTTTTAGTGGGGAGGGCAGTGTAGGAACAAACAGGATATTACTGCTTTTGGTTCTGTCTGGCTGTGCTCTTGCACCTTCCCATCACCCCAAATCTCCCTGGCTTGGAGCCCGGGTATTCTGCTAATTTTAGCCTAGATGCTGTAAACAGTGTTTTTCAATTCAGGAGTCATAGCGGTTGTCCAGGTTAGGGAAACTGAGGCAGACAGCTTCTATGGGGTGAAAGCTGGAGACTACCTTCCTCCTCACACTGGCACAGCATCCCTAGCAAGGCCTGGCAGGCACATTGAGCAGCTAGGGTCAGAGTGGAGTGGGCAGAAATATCCCTGGCATTTGGGCTACTTCAGCAGGGGCCTGAGGACAGGGAAACAGAACAAGTTTATAATCTGCAACTCTGGGAGGAGTGATGTGCCCTGAGGTGACAATCCTGTGCCTAGGAGCTGCTGTGGTAAATGCAATTCTACGGTCTTCAGGGTGTGACCGAGTGGAATGACCTGTGGCACCACAGCTTTTAAGCCACAAGGGTGGGTTCCCTCCAACTGCTGGTCAGTGCAGGGCTGTATGTGAGGTGCTGGGGTCTGCAAGGAAGCTGAATCCAGGGCTAAAGACAAACCTGGGTTCAAATCCCAGCTCAACTAGTGTGCTGGTACTGAAACCTGGGGCAGGTCACTTCTCTTGAGCCTCAGTTTCCCCATGCACAAAATAAAGCATACTTGGCAGGATTGTTACATAGACTGATAGTGTTTGTAAGGTCCCTTGCATAACGCATGACTCATGATAGGAGCTCATATATGTTAGTTCAAAAAGAAGAAGGTTTGACTCAGTCGGTGTACAGGGTTGGAAAGGATATTCCAGGTAAAAGAAAACACTCAAGCAAAGGCTCAGAGGTGGCAAAGTGAAGGACCTGTTCGGTGATGCCAGGAAGTCATTGGAGACACTGCTGGAGGGGTCGAGTCTGGAAGAAGAACTAGGGAGCCCAACTGGTTAAATCCATTTTGTGAACCCTGATGTTGGTTTTCAGAAGATGATCAGTAGATCTGAAAGTATGTGATACACATCTTTGAAGTCTTGACTGCAGAGATACAAAATACAAATTGAATGAAGCCAGCTGTGGTGGAGGGCAGGTGGATCACTTGAGGTCAGGAATTCGAGACCAGCCTGGCCAACATGGCAAAATCCCATCTCTACTAAAAGTACAAAATTAGCCACATGTGGTGGCGGGCACCTGTGATCCCAGCTACTTGGGAGGCTGAGGCAGGAGAATCGCTTGAACCCGGGAGGTGGAGATTGCAGTAAGCCGAGATCGCACCACTGCACTCCAGCCTGGGTGACAGAGCAAGACTCTTTCTCAAATTAAATGAAACATTTAAATGCTAAAAATGTAAGCTAAATCAAAAAGCATTCAGAAAAGGGGCAGGCCGAGTGGTGGCTGGAGTAATCAGGTGTGGCTTCAGGGTGAGAGTGATGATGATCCCATAGCCTTAGGGTCATCAAGGGAAGGGACTCACATTTATTCAGTGCCTACTGCAGCCTGTCCCGTCCTCTTCACAACACCCCACAGGGAGACCTCATCATGCCCATGATGGGGAGGAGCCGGTGAGGCTCAGGTGGGCACCATGTAGCGTTCCTACACCTAGTGGGGCCTGGTAACATCTTGTAATCCGGGAGCTTTTTCTCACTATACATGTGAGGGCCCCACTCTTGGAGAGACTCATTCAAAAAGGTGGAGCCTAGAAATGCAAAATTTTAACACACATCAAAATTTTCTTTTTTAGGTTTTTACTTTTTTATCATAAAGGTAACACATGCTTATTTTTACACATGATATAATACAGAGTTCCATTAAGAGAAAATGAATCTGCCTTCTCCAAGTCTGTTACTCTGAAGCAACCCTTTTAGCAGTTTGATGAATATCCTTCAAAACTTTAATGTTCATACAAATATATGAAAATGTATATGTACATACATCATCGCTACAAAATTGCAACCACTCATATTCAGTTCTAAGCAAGTTTTTCTTTTCCTTTTAACCTAAAAGGGTGTCACAGATGGGCATCCAGGTAAGTGGAGGCAGTTTTAATTCCTTTAATAGCTGCAGAATATTTCACCATCTGAATGCACCTGCATTTGTTGAGTGGCAGTGCTGGGCTTCTCAACACAGATTTTATCTGTGGCAAAATCTCTTCTCTAATCCATAGCAGACCCACACATTTGTAAAATGTGATAAAGTGCAACTATTAGAAACACAGAAGAAGGCCGGGCGCGGTGGCTCACGCCTGTCATCCCAGCACTCTGGGAGGCCAAGGCGGGCAGATCACGAGGTCAGGAGATCGAGACCATCCTGGCTAACACGGTTAAACCCCATCTCTACTAAAAATACAAAGAATTAGCTGGGCGTGGTGGCGGGCGCCTGTAGTCCCAGATACTCGGGAGGCTAAGGCAGGAGAATGGCTGAACCCAGGAGGCAGAGCTTGCAGTGAGCAGAGATAGCACCACTGCACTCCAGCCTGGGCGACAGAGTGAGACTCTGTCTCAAAAAAAAAAAAAGGTAGAATAAACAGGCATGCAAAATGCCAGCTCAAAATTTAAAAAGTAAAATGACTATCAAAGTGCTGTAGGTGTTCTAAATGCTTACTCTCAATTCCTGTACTTACATCGTCATGAACTGCTAACAGCCCACAGACCACACTTTGGCAGCACTGGTCTGAGGTCAACCTTCCATAAGTTGAATAAAATCACTCTTCTGCGAGGAACCTTGTTGTCACGTTTCACCGCCTCCAAATTCAAGTCCCAGGTCTCACAGTTTGTTCCTTTGGCTATGGCTCCAGTGCCATCGTGCTTCAGCTCCAGCCTGTCTCGGCTCGTCCCTGCCCTGCCTCTGCCACTCATGGCTCCTGCCTCTGCACATTCTGTCCACTGTATCTGGAAAGTCCTCCCTTTATCCACCGGATGAGGTGAAGTGATAGCCCCAAAGATTTTTCACTTCCTCTAGAAAGCCCTTTCTGACCCACCAGGGAAATTTGGGTCTTCTCTCCTCTTTACTATTTTTGCTCTTGTCCTTTGCATTATAGTGGTAGGTTTTTACAGTGATCTGTCTCCCCTGCTAGGCTGTACCCTGAACTTGATAAAAGCTCCTTGAGGGCAGCCCCAGTATCTGACACACGGATTGATTCTCTAACATGTGTTGAGCAGATGGAGGGATGGATGGTTGGATGGATGGACAAACAGATGGATGAAAGAGCTTCCAGGCTTAGCTCTCAGGATGTAACGTCATCTTTGCTGTACACAGGCCATGAACTTGGTGGTTGGCCTTGCCATGTTCAAATCCATCCCTGGTAGAACAGGTGTTCTGTTCTAGATTCTAGAATCTGTCAGGATTGTCCTGAACCATGGTTTTCCTTGAGGCCCTCTAGGGTAGGTGGCCACCACAAATTCCAGGCACACTCAGTCCTAGCTTAATTCAACTCTCCAAATTTCAGCGGAATTATCTTTCACAGAGTCCCTCAGAGGCAAATTTGTATTAGTGACAGTGGCCCAGGATGCTGTGTCCTCATCCTTAAGAATCTGGACTAGAACAGGGGACACATTTAGTCCTTTATTTTTTTTCAGCAGCATTCAAGGGTAGGCTAAGTCTGCTGTGGGCTGAGGGCAATGGCCATTTCCCCAGCTGGAAGATGCCTGGAAAGCAGCTGTTGGGAGGGAGGAGTGGGGGCACACGGCATCCATAGTCCTCCACTGATGCACATGGGTGTGCAGGGGTCTATTCTTGTTTCCATTGGAATCCTGTGCAGTGTGTGACCTGGTCCCAGTCCCAAGGTGGGTGGAGGCATGCAATACAATGCTTTGGTATGGTTAAGACCTGACAAGGCTCCTCAAACATTGTTGAATGGTCTGTCCCATAGCCGACCATGCCCTCCCAGGACCCCCCAACAGGCTCTGGCTCCCCAAGTAGACCACAAATCACACACAATTTCTAGTTGCCCAGCAGAGGGCCCTGGTTGAGTGTGGACTATGACTGCTGGCCAGAATCCCAGCACCGCCACTCACAAACTGTGTGGTCCTGGGTGAGTTGTTTTGCCTTTCTCTCCCTGCATCTGCTCACTTGTAAAATGGGAATAACACGAGCATCTACTTCCTGGGTCCGTAGTGAGGATTAAATGGGGTAATACTCATAAAACTAATAGAACCCAGTGCTCAGCACATAGGGTTTTTCCTCAAAGGACTGGAAAAGCTGCCATACAGTAGGTAAATAGTCATCAGATGAATAAGTAGACAAATACTATCTCTACCCCCTCCTCGCCCCCTCTTTCCCCTCCCTCCAATGCTGCCCATCATGGCTTCTCCCTACCTGAAGCATATCAGTATCATTCACTCACTTGCCCTTGACTCACATGACCCACTGATAGCCTGGAACTCTGTGGTGAGTGGTGTTCTGCGAAGGCAGGCCCCAAGGGCCATCTCCTGGTTCTGCTTCCTGTCAGTGCTGCCTGGAATGACACCTATGTGCTGTGGGCATTTTGGCCCCATACTTAGCCTCCCCTCGGCATTCGCCTGTGGAAACCCTGCTTGAGGGAAAACACTCAGCATTCCTGAGAGATCAGGGAGAATCTGAGGCAGCTGGAACTCTCTGGCAGCTCCATGCCTTGGGAGACAAAGGGGTTGACCCCATCTAGACATGCTGTAATATTTGTATCGTAAACCCTTGTGAGTGAAAGGATCTTTATTTAAATGAGTGCCTGATGCAGAACATGCGATACATGTGATTTCCCTTTAGCTGTGTGACCTTGGGCTGTTAGTTAAAGTCTCTGTTTTTGAGTTCCCTCCTCTGTGACATGGGATACTTGCTTCTTGGGATTGTTTTGAAAAAAGTACCTTGCCCTTGAAAGTATTCTGATTTTGTTTTCTCCCCTTATTGAGATATGAAAAATGTTATAATAGTTATCCAGTAAAATGGGTGCTTTGGCAAGTGGTGGGATCCCCAGCACTGCTGGTATTTGAGAGCCTAGGGAAAGGGATGCCTGAATTTCAGCTGAGGTAAATAACCTCTAAAGTCTCTCAGGCTCCTGACATTCATTCACTCACTCACCAGACATTTAATGATAACCTATCATGTGTGGGCCAGCGTGCTTTGAGAACCAAGAGAAACTGTGGCCCAGTTCTACATTCACTGGGTCTTGTCCCTCTGAAGTACAGAGTGGACCCAGTGATTGTCCCTTGTCCCTTTGATGCGTGGAATTCCCAGTGATTGTCCACCCGACTAGAGCCTTGCTAAGCTTCATACACTGTGCCCTCCAGCACGTGGAGGGAGGAAACCAATTCATGCTCCTCATGAATTCCAGAATGTTACCCCCACAAGCCCATGCAAAAAGCGGAAGAGCTTCCTCCTTCCTTTTACTTAGAGCATTTCCTTTACAAAACTTGTAAATTATTTTGCTGCCCTTTTGAAATGTATATAAATCTTTTAAAAAGCGAAGTAAGTCTCCAGTCGATTTTACAACCTAGGGCTCTTTTTCCTGCAAGGGTCTGGAAGCCATCTCTTTGAAAATGTAGACATCAAGGAAGATAGCTCTCTACCTCCCACTGTCAGCGCGAGGGCAGTGGGTAGTAGTTTCATTGAAGCACCTGGCTCCGAGTTGTAAAACTACCTGCTGTCCTAGAGACCTTCAGTTTCATTTTTCCTTTTGAGAAAGGCAATGAGCGAACACAAATGGCCACCCCAATTGCCAGGTGAATTTAGGAGGAATTATGCTTGACAAATGGTGCTGTCATGTCCTCTTACTTGAGTTAGAGAACATGTATGTAATGAATGGGTCCTATTTGCTTGCTTATATAAAAGGGTGGGATGTCTTTCTGTCTTGGCAATCTCCTTAGCAGAATGCTAAAGATACGCATCACTAGTTTCATGTTTATTCAATAATAAACATTTTTTTCTCTCCTATATTTTATGGAGAGGAAATTCTGGGGTGGTAGGAAATTTAAATTGTTTCCCCAACACCCAGCACTTGCTCGTCATCTGAGTTCCTTCCCTATCTGCCTGCTCAGTCAGAACCCCTTAAAAAAAAAAAAAAGAAAACAGAAGGACATGCACATTTATGCCTTGTACTCTGCTGGCTTTCATCTGTTATCTCTGGAGTAGTCTCTGCTGTGTCACACACGGACATCTCTGAGGATGGGCACAACGAGCTCCCAGGGTTCAGACAGCCTGTCATGGTCAAAATGTCAGGAGCCTGCACTGGGTCACTCTAATTTGCAGATATCAGAAAACAAAGCAGTTACATGCTCAAAACCAGACTTGTCAGTCTCACCTGGTGGCTTTTATTGATAGGATTTCAAAATCCATGTCTGAAAGAAATGTATGTCACATCATATAAGTAGATTTCGTTCAAAAGTTTGTGGGGTTTGTGAGCCAAAGATGTATTCATTTCCTGCGTTTGAAGTACTCTTTGATGACATCCTTGGCGTGTGACTCCTTGCCATAGTCCTTAACTACTACACAACTACAACCAACCACTTTACAGGGTTTCCCCTCTCTGTCAATTCTGCAGAGGCCGCCGACTCATTCCCCTAGTTTCTTGTTGTCATCAACCTTAATTAGGTTGACTTGGTGTTCAGCACAAAGGGCCTCGACCCAGCTTGACATACATAGGCTCATCAGAGTTGGATGCAAGTACACAAAGAAGGGGTTGGTTCTGGTCACCCAGCATGCCAAAAAAGCCAAACATTGATGCTGGGATTTGTCGTGAGAAAAAGGCGTTTATTGCCGGGTGCCAAGCAAGAATGGGTACCTAGCACTTAACACCTGAGCTCCCTGCTAGCTTATAAGCAAGGGTTTTTAAAGCAGGAGTGAGGGGGTATCCATAATGAGTTAAGAGCTAGGGAATTTCTGGAACTTCCTTATCTATTTTTTGGTTTCAGTCTTTCTGAGGTCTATGACAGTGGTCAGCATTTTCCATCTGGTGTGGGAATTGGTTTCTGAAAAGCAATGCAAGGGCATATGTCAAGATGCTGTCTTTAGTTTCTACAGGGAATCAAACATTTTGTGACTCTGACTTGGGGTGGCTTTTAAGTTATTATCTTCTTGTTTAGCAGGTTATTCGTTAACTTCCCTAATTGCTGGTTGTAGGACCAGCTAGGTACCTGGAACTTCCCTTAAAGGGACTGAGAATGTTGCCTTGATTTCTATGCTTGGCAGATGTGGGTAAGGGGAGGGACCCAGCATGGCCTCTGTGTTCTTGAAATGAGTAACTGCTATCTATGTGGGCGTTTCTACCTGTCTGCCTTGATCTGAGCAGTTCGACAGTCTGATGCTGCTGGAGGTCTTAGCCTGGTTGTAAGACAAAGTAAAATCAGACGCAGATGTCATCTGCCTGGCATTTCCAGAAAGAGCTCTCAGACTGCCTCGAAAACATGTTGGAGCTTCTACACTACATATGCTACAGTTACATGAAACGAGGCAACTCTCTTGTTAGGCTCTGCCCAAAGGAATTTCAATTTTGAAGACAAAATTGTGGGTAAGAGAATTCCTCTTCCCCGAGTGGACGAGTATACCATAGCAGGCTCCCAAAGGGCGCCACTGTGATGATACATGAGGGTATCAGTGGCTTGTCTTCAAACCTCTCACTGCCCTTCCTCCTCTACCCACTGGCTCCATCAAGGCACATACCTGAAAGGCGTTCCTTTATCACAGTGCTACACAGCAGGACCGAGCCATTGTTCCTCCGTCAGGATTCCTTTGTGTGGGCATGCATCCCCCTCACTATTTTTTTTTTTTTTTTAGAGACAGTCTTACTCCGTTGCCCAAGCTGTAGTGCAGAGGCACAATCTCTGCTCACTGCAGCCTCCGCTTTCTGGGTTCAAGTAATTCTCCTGCGTCAGCCTCCCAAGTAGCTGGGATTACAGGTGCCCACCACCACGTCCAGCTAATTTTTGTTTTTTAGTAGAGATGGGGTTTCGCCATGTTGGCCAGGAATCCTGGCTTTAGATCAAGGAGTCAAATGCCTGGTACAGCATCTGTGACGTCAACACATGATGGAGGTCCAAAGTACGCCTGTGTTGAGGTTTTTTGGCAGCTGCCGCAGGCTTTGACAGCTGGGGCAGGGCAGAACCCCTTGTCAAGATCCAGAAAGTGGGGTAGAAAGAGGGGGTAGCCACCTCCCAGAAGTGTGAGGTGGGACAGCGGAGCTTGCTGGCCATGTGGAAAGAACATGAGAGGTGGAGTCAGATAGGTGTGCACTCAAATTCTCTCTCTGTCACTCCCTAGCAGCATAAGCCTGGACAAGTCATTTAACTTCACAGATAGTAGATATCACTTACACCTTCTCTGAATCTGGCTTCATCTGGAAAACAGGGACAATAGCATACAATGTGCCTGGTATAGCAGGTACTCAAAGGTTCCCTCTCTCCTTTCCTCCTTGTAATGCAAATATTACTCATTTGGGTGGAGATGTACATTGAAGGCCTGAGAGAGCAGCTACATCTGAGGTTGTCTGGGTGTTGAAGAGAATGTGGGGAAATTCTTAGGGCACGATGTCATCACTAGGTATAGCAGTCTCTGTGGTGGTGCTGAGCAGAAATGGGGACCGATGGCCAGGCCTTCACTATAAGTCTTACAAAGACTTTGAAAGAGTCCCAGGAGCCAGCGGGATGGGAAAGCTGAGATGGGGCAGCAGGGGATCAGGCAGAGAGCGCAGCAGGGCCAGAGCTGTGAAGAGTCCCAGCAGCTGTGGTGCAAGGGGCCTGGGGCCACCACACAGATCATCCACATCTGCCAGCAACACTGCCCTCCAACTGCTCCCCAACCAGTGGGCCCCAATACCTAAGGCTCTCACCACCCACCCAACTGTAGACCAGAAATCTCAGGCATCCCTGATTTTATCTTTCATTTCCAAACCATTAGCAAGACCTGTCAGTTCTGCCCCAGAATAGACTGCAAATACATTCTCTTCCTCATCCTCGCTGACTCACCTGGGTCTCAGCACCTCATCTCTCACCAGGACCACCTCTAGGGCCTCTGACTGCTCTCTCTGCTTGCATTCTGCACATGTCCCTCTAAACTATTCTCCACTGGCAGCCAGAGCTGCCCCTGTAACTCATAAAATGAGGTCAGCTCATCTCCTGCTTGCAAGCAGGGATAAAATCCAGACTCCTTAGGGTGGTCTCAAGGTCTGCACACCTGGCTCCCTTCCACCCCACCCCTCCATCCTTCCTGAAGCCCACTGTGATTTGCTCCCTGTGCTTCAGCCCACTGACCTCCTTTCTGTCCTGGGGCGAGTCCAGATCTGTCCAGCTTTAAGGCTTTGCTGTTCTATTCTCTGCCCCTGCCTAGCCTATTTAAAAGTAGATATCACTTACACTTTCTCGGAATAATATGCTGCTTATTCCCTTGTTTGCACTCATCCCCACCTATGATTTTGTTTTCTTGTTTCTTAACCGTCTGCCACAAATGAATTAGAAGCCCCCACAGGAGAGAACTGTTTCTTTTGCTCACTTTCATATCATTGTTGCCTAGTGCAATGCCTGACACTTAGTAGGCTCTCAGTAAAGAGTTCCTTGATGGATGAATTCCATGCCTCCTACTGGGGCTAGAAGCCAATCCCAGGCTGTAACTCATCTAAGACTTTCTGGGATCCCTGTGAGAAAGGGCACAGTGGCAGATGTAAGGCCGGAAAACAGGGCCAATTAGAGTGGAGGGGATGGTGGGAAGAAACACAGGCAGCAGCGAAGTTGAGAAGCCAGGTTCCCTAAGCCTTGTGAGATCTAGCAGCCAGCGTTCCCTGGGAGAAGGGTCCTTGTGGACCCGTACCTGCCAGGATTGAAGTGTGGTCCTCTCACCGAACTGCTCACCATATGCTGACAGAAAAGGTGGATCAGCCAGCAAGGACCAACTGCAAAAATGAGTATTTGGGGAAAACATATGTGTTTCCTACAAGCTGTATGTGAGATGCTCCTGCTGTTTCCGATCCCCTCTGGCTACAGAAGTGGAGCCCACAGTGAGGGTGTCTGAATGCTTGAGCTTCTATCCCAGGGAGAAACATCCTGGCTGCTCTGGTTCCTCATCTTCTCTTCCTAGTGGTCTCTGAACAGAACAGTTCAGTACGTTATGATAATGCTCAGAACATGGAGGGAATTGAAAACATTAAAAAAGCTTTGCAATGAGCCTGAGATTTCTTTTTGTTCCAAACTCTTGTCCTAATGGTTTCACAAGATATACTGACTTATAAAACCATGTTTGGAAGCTAGGCAAAACCAAATACTACCTGCTTCGGTAGACACAAATTACCCCTTACAAACAAACATCTTCCCAGCTTTACTTATGTCACATGTTATCATGTGTGCAAATAACAAGCCTCTTCTGAGTGGGGGTTACAGCTGCAGAGAATGCTTATGTAACATTTGGGGCCTGCCAGGTAACAGGGAAATGTGTAAGACAAAGCAATGTTCTGACTGCACAGCTTTTTAAAGACTAACTTTTAACATGCAAGAGAGATTTAGTTTAATCATGAAGAAAAGTGATTTCATGGCAAGACATGATTCTGGGTCTTTGGAGAGCATGGAACAGCCACTGCCAGATCACCAGCCTGTTCAGTGAGACCTTTGTTTCACTTTCACAAACATGGTTACTAATTAAGGTCTTAATAGTGAAATTCAATACCTCTTTGTGTCCTGGCGAGAAAAACAGTCAAGGAAGCAGGAATTCTTTGCTTCACCAAAACTTGGAGTCTGTATCAATTCTCTTCAAGGAATCAAAGCAAGGATACCGAGGAATTTCAGTTCCAAGATTGCTTTGTTAGCTACGACCAAAGCTTCCCTAGGATTATCCACACGAATCATCCTTTGTTACTCAGACATTAGGGCGGTATTGGAACTCAGAATAAATTAATAATAAATTCTAACTTAATTAGAATAAATTAGTTCCTTCCAGGAACTAAAATATGGATATGATGACACTTCAAGCATTAATATTTTGAGCCCGATACCTACTCACACATCACCCTTGCAGGGAGGAAGACCTCCAGTGGTCACAGGGCTATACATGGAGACCATTCACTCCCCTTCCTCTTGGCTCTGCTTCCTAAGATTTATCGTCACAAACAGACTCTGACTTGAACACATCAGTGGACAGGCAATTTAAGGAACGAAAAATAGAGACCAAAACATTTGGGTCATCCCTGGTCAATCCCAGAAAGAAACATACTTCCTGTTAGCTTAGGAAGACCATGTCTGGCTTATGTTTAGGCCCATACTGCCTGGAAAGAATCTGGGCAAAGCTGCTTTCACTTTGGTGAGTTCTACAGTAAACCTCTAGAGTGACAGCATTGCCTCCCTCTAGTTAGAAAGTGGATTTGAGGGTGTGATGGCAGATAAGATAGCCCAAAAAGATGTATGCTAGTGTTGCCTGCTGTAGGCAAGGACCAGGAAGCACTGGTGCAGCTCACTGAAGAGCCATTATCTATTCTTGGAGGGATACTGACATGAGGACCTGAACTCTAGTACAGGAGCAAATAAGTTTACATGATGCGATTGAATGCTGGTCTTTACCAGTCCCCAGGACAACTTCAAGAAATGACCAATTTATCTTGTGTGCTCTTAGTAACTTACTTTAGAATTGAAATTGGCTTTAGAATTGAAAGAATTGTTTGCAGATACTAGCATGGAAGAGGAACTAATAATCTGATTTCCTGGGCTATCCTGTAACCTATATACTGTAACCCCTACTCAGAAGAGACTTGATTTGTTATTTGCACACATAAACATTCTTAAATGTTTTTAAGGTCTTTGATGCTTTTAGTTGGGACATTCAGGTTTAGCAGAGACTTCCAAATGAAGGTTCTATTAGGAGTTGTTGTTTATCCTTCACTGGATGGCCCAGGTTTTCAGCTATAGCCTTACACATCACCAAGTTCTTTGAAGCAATCAATCCATCTAAGCTTGGAGCATCTTGCAGCTGAGTCTTGGGAGCCTTCCAAATGTTAGGGAAATCCATACTCTTTTATTTATTTATTTATTTATTGAGGCAGTTTCGCTCTGTCATCCAGGCTGGATTGCAGTGGTACAATCTCAGATCACTGCAACCTCCACCTCCTGGGTTCAAGCCACGGAGGCTTGAACAAGGAGGATTGATTGAATACGGAGGCTCAATCAAGTCATGATTCTCATGCCTTAGCCTTCTGAGTAGCTGAGACTACAGGTGCATGCCACCACACTCAGCTAACTTTTTGTATTTTTAGTAGAGACAAGGTTTTGCTGTCTCTACTAAAAGACAGCAAACAATGTTGGCCAGGCTGGTCTCAAACTCCTGGCCTCAAGTGCTCTGCCCACCTTTGCCTCCCAGTGCTGGGATTATATGTATGAGCCACCGTCCTGGGCCCACACAGTATTTGGGCATCATGGAGATCAAATAGAGAGTACTGAGAACTACCTGCTCTTTTGTTTTCTACTCAAAGAGCCACGTAACACAGCTCCCTGCTTGGGGCTAACTGGCCCTTCTAATGTCTGTGCATGTTTATCCTTTTTCATTTGTTGGTAGTTCAGTATTTGTATTATAAATATATAAATACTTATTTACATTTATATGTGTTTTCTCCATTTTTTGCAATTTCAGGCTCTCTCCTTATGCTATCATTTCCTTTCTTTCTGAAGCATATAGTTTAGTAATTCCTTTGTTATTGATCTATTTTTTATCAATTTTTTTTACGCTCATTTTTGAAAAAATGGTTAGACTAGTTCCCCAGTTCTAGGTTGACAGTTATTGCTTCTAAAAATATTATTTACCTGGGCTATTATCAAAAAATCAGCTCGTTTGTCATTTCTTTGTAGGTAAACTGTCTTTTCTGACTGCTTTTCACGTCTTTGTCACCGATATTCTGCAGTTTCATTATCTGTCTAGGTGTCAATGTCTTTTTTGTTTGCTTAGATTATGTTATACCTCTTGAATCATGGATTCTTTTATCAGTTTTAAAAATGTCTCTCAGCCATTCCTCTTCAAATCTGACTTCTCTGTTTTCTCTATTCTCTCTTTCTGGGACTTCACTTTGATGTGTATTTGAGCTTGACATTCTATCCATCATATCATTCTATCCGTCATATCTCTTAATTTACATCTATTTTCCATTTTCTCATTTCTCTGCGCTACATTCTGAGTAATTTCTTAAGATATATCTTCCAGTTCATTCTATGTTCAGCTGCATCATAATGAGTGGTGCAATTTGGTTCTTTCAAATCAACTTGGTCATTCTTAACAGTCTCTTGTTGCTTGCTCATAACTATGATTCCACACTTTAAACATTCAATATAGGGCTTACTGATATTATTGTCTGACAGTTCCAGCATCTTCAGTCATTAGCAGTCTACATCTGCTATTTCTTCTGTTGACTCTCATTCATTATACCTCCTTGTGTGTTTGGTGATCTTTGGGAGTTCATTGTTTCATCTTAATCTGTAGGAATCCAGGGCCTAAACTGAGTATAATTTCCTCAGAGAGCTTTTAGACTTGCTTCAGGCAGGAGCCAGAAGTTGAGATCTGCTGACTTTGTGCCACTTCAGCCTCTTTCAAAGGTCCTACTTCAGTGGGGGAATCCCAGTGTCAGCCCCTATTCCAGGGTGGTCCTCAGAAATTTCTCCTACCTTTCAGAAGTCCAGAAATCCATCCTGTTCAGGGTCTAGTTATGATGCAGTGGCGAAGTTCAAAAGAGCACCTGGTCTGTCAAATAGCTGGAAGAAGACATCCTCTGCTGTTATTTTTTATCATATTAACAGAAGACATGACGTTAAGGAAGTTTAGACATTAATGCCTAAAACTACCCAAATTTTCCCAAGCAATATGAAAAAGCAAAGCAAGAAATAGAAAACACACACACACATACACACACAGACAGAGAGAGAAAGAGAGAGAGAGGAGAGAGAGAGAGAGAGAGAGAGAGAGAGAGAGAAACCAGAAAGAGAGGCTATGGCTCCTGCGGTTCTCTTGCCTGTTGACCTCTATGCTGTGGCTCAGGGTCATCCTATGCAGCTATCTAATCCAGTTTCTTTGCTTTCCAGACACTTATTCAAGAAGAAAGATGGCCAGTATCTTTTCTAAGTTGCTAACTGGCCGCAATGCTTCTCTGCTGTTTGTTACCATGGGCACCAGTGCCCTGACCACCGGGTACCTGCTGAACCGGCAGAAAGTGTGTGCTGAGATCCGGGAGCAGCCCAGGTTATTCCCTCCAAGGTAAAGGCTCCTGACTTTAAAATAACTTCAGGCTGGGTGCGGTGGCTAACGCATGTAATCCTAGCACTTTGGGAGGCCGGATCAAGAGGTCAAGAGATTGAGACCATCCTGGCCAAGATGGTGAAACCCCATCTCTACTAAAAATACAAAAAAATTAGCTGGGTGTAGTGGCACACGCCTGTAGTCCCAGCTACTCGGGAGCCTGAGACAGGAGAAGCGCTTGAACCTGGGAGGCGGAGGTTGTAGTGAGCCGAGATAGCACCACTGCGCTCCAACCTGGCGACAGAGCAAGATTCCATCTCAAACAAAACAAACACAAACACAGAAAAGCTTCAAAGACCAGCAAGAAATATGCCTTCCCCTGCTACAAACTGTTAGCAAGGGTCCTTTTTGCTTTTGAGGAAGACTAAAATGGAAAATCATTATGAGGCTCGTTAAACCAGTGACCTGTGGTGTATACAAAGAAGTGTAGCGTCCTCATTCTTGCTTAGAGCTTGCAGTCCAGTTGAATAGTAATAATGGGGATAGTTAACATTTGTGGAGCACTTTCATGTATGACCAGCACTTTACATGGAGTATCTTATTCATCTTAGGATCCTTTGGTGATGAAATGAAGGCCTAGAAAAATTAAACAGTGCCCAAGTTCACATAGCTAGTGCAGCCAAATGCAAATCCAGGCCCCCCAATTCCAGACCCATGCCTCTCTCACTGCTCTACCTCCTTCTGGAAAAAAGGGATATCGTAGTACTGACTGTAAGTGTCAGCTCTAAAGGACATTGCAGATGGAAAGTGGAGGAGTGGCATGAGAGAGATGAAAATAGACGTGTTTTCTCAGCCCTTGGAACCCTGCCATGGATGAGATAGTGTGCGCTGAGCAGAGTCTGAGTGGCATGCAGAATTCCACATTGGCAGGTATGGATGAGAGATGAGGAAAACCACTGAGGTGTCTCTTAGAGACATTTACTGTCTCTTATGGAAATCAGGATCTCTGAGGGAATCGCCAGCAACCACCATGTACCTGGGGAATTCCTGAGGTGACGTGACCTGTGTTTAAGGCTGTGGTGGTCCTGAATCTCCTATTCCTCAATCAGTACACACCCCAGGGTGTGTACAGCACCCATTTTGATTTCTGTTATTCCAGAAGGTATTTACTGAACACTGGTTTCAATAGCCAGGGACTGTTCTCAAAAAGGCAAAGTCCCTGCTCTCGTGGAACTTGCTCATTTTTTGAAACCTGGTGTCTTCATGTATGACTCCTGAGCAGTTCTAGCCAAGTATCCCTGTGCCTGCTGGCTGAAGGGAGCCTAGTGGAAGGATAGGCAAACACCAAGTCCTTCCATTGGCCCCTTTCCTCAGGGGCTGCTGGCTGACAGCTTGCCCTCCTCTCCACACAGCGCAGACTACCCAGACCTGCGCAAGCACAACAACTGCATGGCTGAGTGCCTCACCCCCGCCATCTATGCCAAGCTTCGCAACAAGGTGACGCCCAACGGCTACACCCTGGACCAGTGCATCCAGACTGGAGTGGACAACCCTGGCCATCCCTTCATAAAGACTGTGGGCATGGTGGCTGGTGACGAGGAGTCCTATGAGGTAAAACTATTGGCTGCTGGTTCCAGGGTGGGAGGGATGCTCTGGATATGATTGAATTGCACAGTCCTGGGGTCCTTTTCTTCTCTATGGGGCCAACTTTCTACCTTCTCAGGAAGGGCTCCCATAAAGGGAAGCCAACTCCAGCAGAACCA
The DNA here is from genome assembly GCF_001698545.2 of Rhinopithecus bieti. Taxonomy (NCBI): domain Eukaryota; kingdom Metazoa; phylum Chordata; class Mammalia; order Primates; family Cercopithecidae; genus Rhinopithecus; species Rhinopithecus bieti. The sequence goes on from NW_016805021.1 coordinate 2,666,667, forward strand.
TCTGGAATGCTTTCTGAAACAATGAGGTCTATAGCTTCCCAGGGACAAGGCTTCCCTTGCTGCTGTGCTAAGATCCCTCCCTGTGGAGGAATGAATTGCATGACAGAACTCTGAGCTTGTCGAGGGGATGAGTTGGTACAGAAACAATAAAATCGAATGGTGTGTATTCACCAGTAAGACATTAGGAGCTGATGTGTTTGTGGCTGAGTTTTATTGGGTGGGTGTCGGGAGGAGGGTTCAGTGTATCTTTAGGAACATGAGGAATTCTCCTATTACTTCTATTATTGAATTCTCTCCTATTACTGATTAGACAATCACTGTAGCCCAGACTACTGAATTCACCAAGTCTCTTGGATAAATCCCATGACCTCGGCATCCTCATCCTCAATGCTGAAGCACAGGGTGGTCGGCTGGAACAGCGCTCAGCCACCATGCGTCCCCTCCACAGAGCAGCCTCTCGGCTGAGGCAAATGCCTGCAGCCCTCCTCCTTCAGGTCCACCCTTTTGGGTTCTTCTGTTGCAGGGAGCCGAAGGCAGTTCCCTAGAAAGGCAGCCATACAGAAGAGAGGGAGCCATCTTGAATAAACACGACTGGTGGCTCATTTACGTACAGCAGTGCACAACCCTGGGTCTAGTTTGGGTCCCAAGCTAGCGGTAGCTCTATGGACCCAAAGCCCTCCCCACTTCCCACAGCTCCCAAAGTCTGCAGGGTGCTTTGTTACAACTTCTTTTAACATTTTTTTTTTTTAAACGTAAAGGATATGCCTGAGGTTTTGTTTATAGAAAAGATTTTGCACGAGATAGTTTGGGCTGGGGAAGGTCCGCACAGGGTGAGAGGTCCCTGCTTTGCCCGAACTGCTGCTATGTACTTTTCTTCTGGCATAGCCAGGTTTTCAACAGATTTCATATGTAGCTTAATGTTTAGAATCTGACTTTCCCTTAAGCATAAAACTGTGTAGCCTCTGATCAGGTAGCTTCTTGTAACCCACAAAGGCAAACATGTCTAGGAAACTCCTTAAATTCCTAACCATAAGTATTTTCTTGCTCAGTCTGATGGCAGTGATTTTGGTAGAATCACTCAGGGAGAGGCTAAGATAACAGAACTCACCAGCTCCACCCTGTCTCAAGGGGCAAGATGCCTCCAAAAGGCTTTCTCTCTTGTTATTATTATTATTAACCAATCCATTCTCACATCCATTTCCTACATGATAGTCCTGAGAATTTCAGAGGAGGGCATCAACTTTGGCTTTTAAGATAGAAGGGGCAAGTGAATGGAAAGGTCTTTGAATAGTAGGTGAACCAATTAAAGAGGAAACACCCATCCTCCCTCCTGCAGGTGTTTGCTGACCTTTTTGACCCCGTCATCAAACTAAGACACAACGGCTACGACCCCAGAGTGATGAAGCACACAACGGATCTGGACGCATCCAAGGTAAGCTCCAGCCTCCCTCTCCCTCCCCACGAAGCTGGCACTCCAGAGCCCAAGGGGAAGAGCCCTGGAGAGAGGGGTTGCCCGCTCTGAGTCAGATACCCCTGGAAGGCACTGACTGCCCTGGCATGGCCTTCCCCCTGGAGGGCCACAGAGAAGGTTAGGAAGGTCCCAAAGTCTTTGTTTTTTAAAATAAATACAATCAGGGAAGGGTTGGTCATTGGGAACTTTAAACCTTTCCTAAAGCTACTCCCTTTTTCATCCCAAACCACCCAGTGACGTTCAAGGACCCCAGACCACACTATTTAAAACAGCTTTCCTCTTTACTAGTCGAAGGCCCCTGCCCCAAGACTTCCAGAATGTATCCAACTTATGGATTGTGCAGTCGTGCACAGTGCCTGAGGGTCCCCAGGGAAACTGCGGATCAGCAGATTAGAACCCACTGTGGCTGGCAGGACCGTGGTCCGAGGCTGGCTGCAGTGACCCCACACTCTGCTTGGCAGATCACCCAAGGGCAGTTCGATGAACATTATGTGCTGTCTTCTCGGGTGCGCACCGGCCGCAGCATCCGTGGGCTGAGCCTGCCGCCCGCCTGCACCCGGGCCGAGCGGAGGGAGGTGGAGAACGTGGCCATCACCGCCCTGGAGGGCCTCAAGGGGGACCTGGCTGGCCGCTACTACAAGCTGTCCGAGATGACGGAGCAGGATCAGCAGCGGCTCATCGATGTGAGTAGCAGATGGGGCTCCCTGGAGAGGAACTGGACCAAGGGCTCTGACCTGCACAGGAAGGCCTCTCCTGGTGCTCTGCTCAAGCCCTTACCCTGCCCGGGAGCTTGCGGGGCTCCACCCCTGGGCTCAGCCCAAGAGCATCTACGTGTTCAGTATAAGGAAGAAAGATGAGGCCATACATCGTACTTGTCAAAACACTGAAATATTCTATGGATAAAATCTGCATAGGAAACTCCAATATGGAGATGGTGCCTACGGATAGGAGGGTGGAGATGAATGGAGGATCTCCTAGCTTGTTGATAAATGGGAACAGTTAGGTGTGGAAGTCCTGTCTGTGCCCAGAAGATGGTTTCCATTATCACAGCCAAAGAAAATCCTGGAAGCCAGGAGAATCTAGAAAGGAAATTCCAGGTGGGAGGCCTACCCTGACTCTTGTGGAGTCAGCCTCTGCATTTCCTGGTGGGGTTGATTCCTGTTGCTTCCACCATGTTCACCACAGCTTCCCTCTGGCACCAGGGTGCACAAAACTCAAGTCCCTTACTTATTTTCGTCTTAGCAGAGCTAAAACAAGATAGCATTTTCAAAAGTAACTTTTAACTCTTAAAAAAAAGCAGAAACAAAATTTTGTTATTTCAAAATATGCAAATGCTAAGAAAGATGCCTCATTTCCAAACCAGAGAGGCCAACTATATGGCCTATGGGCCTTAGTCTCCTCGTCCCTGTGGCCACCAGGCCAACTATTTTCCTGCCCAGTTACAGAATAAGCTCCCCTCTACCTCAAGTAGTCACGCTGGTTTCCTGCTTAAGGGACATGGTGCTCCCTGGGCGGTGGCAGGTCACAGTCCTCTCCTGGCTGAAGTCTCTGATCTCTCCCACTTAGAGACTGTAGGACTCCTCTCCCCACATCCACTTGGTTTCTTACCTCAGAGTAATCATATTTGAATATATCTCACTGTAGAGTACATGTGTAGCTATGCAAGAAATAGTATACACATTGCAAAAAAAAAGTCTTGACTTTGATTTTGGTATGTGGAGTAGTACATCGCAGTGGTTAAAGGCACAGGCTTGGGAGTCACAGAAGTCTAGATTTGAATCTTTACTCTGCTACTTCCTACAACCATCCTATTGGACAGGTTGTTTGATCTCTGTGAATCTGTTTTCTTCATTTATAAAATAGAATAATTACACTTATTTCATAGAGTTGTGAAGATTAAAGGAAATAAAAGCCTGTAATCTAGAGCCTGGCACAGTCAGCATTAATGGTAACTATTTTTATTTATTGTCATTATTGTACATCTCTAATACTTTTTAATGAAATAAATAATAAAACAATAATACTAGAAACAGAGAATGACCAGTGTGTAGACCAGCCTTTTCAGGATAGTATCCCTCATTCATTGCTCACTCAGCCACTGCATAGGGTTGGCATTGGTAGTGTATACCCACTCCACAATGATGTAATGAGTTCCATATGGACTAACCCAGTGTTTTCCAACATGAGCTGCACACTAGAATCTAGAATCACCTGAAGAGTTTTTAGAAAGTCCTGATGCCCAGACCAGTCTATAACAGCTAGGTCAGAATCTCTGGGGGATGGGAAGTAGGCATTGTTTGAAGCTCCCAGGTGATTCTAGTGCGCAGCCAAAGCTAGGAACCACTGCTAAGAGACAGCAGCCATGATAAGTGAGTTGGAACTTGTTCACCTGGCACTTGCAGTCCTGTTTGATCTCATCAGTCTCTCCTCTCTGCTTTATCCCTTTTGGCCTACAGGACCACTTTCTGTTTGATAAGCCAGTGTCCCCTTTATTAACATGTGCTGGGATGGCCCGTGACTGGCCAGATGCCAGGGGAATCTGGTATGGATGCAGCATTTTCGCATTTGCAATATCTGCAGAGGATCTCTTTGAGATCACCTGCTTATCCTAACCCGGAGTTTCTGTGTACTGCAGCTGACAGCATGCCCAGATGAGCTAAACGAAAAAGACTACTTGGAAATTGTGTGTGTGTGTGTATCTAAGTATTGTGATATTTCTAAGATGTGTGAAATATGACCTGGTTTGCATGAATTATGCATGAGAAAAAAGGCTGGCTTTTAAGAAAAAATTTACTTCATATTATTTGACCTCACAGATAATCTGTTTCATAACATTAAAAGAGCAAAACGTAAAAAATATTGAGGATTTAAGAAAAACCCTAAAAGAACTGATACCTAGTGCACACGCGTTTTATGTTGGCCAACAGGCCTCAGCCCACTTTGCCTCCTGCACCCTGACAGGTCATATGAGTGTACCTGAAGGAGCAGAAATAAAAGTGTTCATATGCAGCTGCTCTGTAGGGATGGACAGGCAGAATCTATGGAGCAAACCTGTGAAATGCTGCATACCTTAAACATCTTGGGTGGAAGATAACCCATCTCCTTTTTAAAGCACAAGATTTTGGTTGAATCTTTTAGGAGACAAAACGTTCTTGTGTCAAAGCCAAATGTCATACAGTTGAATTGTCATCATAGTCAGAGGACCTAGGGGAAATTATATTCTTGTTTGGTAAAAACATGACATCTTTAAGGGTGAGAGTTGGTCTTAATCTTCCTTCTGTCAAAGTAACATTATTTTGTCATACTTGTTCAGGCACAGTTAAGAGATTAGGGCCATCTAGGAAATGAGGAAGGTGAAATGAAGCAATCAAGCTTAGGGAGGTAATGGGAGTTTTCCTGTGTTGAAACAAATGCAATTAACACTCAGTACCATATTTCTCTCTTCATTAGGCATAATTATGATAAGACATTTCTCATCTGGATAAATGAGGAGGATCACACCAGGGTAATCTCAATGGAAAAAGGAGGCAATATGAAACGAGTATTTGAGCGATTCTGTCGTGGACTAAAAGAAGTAAGATGTTATCTGAGATTTCTGGATATTTATTAAAATAAAATTACCATATTGTTTGTTCTTGAACGAAGACACTATGGGAACTTCCAAGATGGAGCTAATTTTTTTTTCTAGAAATCAAGCCTTTTTAATTAATTTTTTTGAGATGAAATTTCACTCATCACCCAGGCTGGAGTACAGTGGCGTAATCTCAGCTCACTGCTGCAACTGCCGCCTCCTGGGTTCAAGTGAAAGTTGATTATCCTTGCCTCAGCCTCCATGAATAGCTGGGATTACAGGCGGTCACCCCACGAACGCCTGGTTAATTTTTTGTATTTTTAGTTGGGACAGGGGTTTCACCATGTTGGCCAGGCTAGCCTCAAACTCCCGACCTCAGGTGATCCGCCTGCCTCAGCCTCCCGAAGTGCTGACATTATAGACATGAGCCACTGCACCCAGCCTCAAGGCATTTTTTGGAGTGGAACTTCCAAGGTGGTGCTTCAGAACATAGGTGACTTTCTCTTGTTATTAGAAAGCTATTATGCTTACCTCCCCATTCCACTGTGGTTTAGGGAAGTCTGTGGATCATTACTTGTTTTTTTATTTATTTAATATCGCTCTGAGCTATTCTAAGCATAGAGATGACAGAGAATGTAGCCTGACCATAGACTTACCTGCTGAGAATTCCTATATTCTCCTACTCTCTTGGCATGAAAAATGCCACCAATATTCATTGAGTGCTTAGTACGTGCCAGGTACTATGTTGACTGCTTTACATCAGGGGTCCTCAACCCCCAGGCCATGGACCTGGTACAGGTCTGTGGTTTGTTAGGAACTGGGCTGCACAGCAGGAGGTGAGTAGTGGGCGAGCCAGCATTACTACCTGAGCTGTGCCTCCTGTCAGATCAGCAGAGGCATGAGATTCTCATAGAAGCACAAACCCTATTGTGAACTGTGCATGGGAGGGGTCTAAGTTGCATGCTCCTTATGAGAAGCTAATGCCTGATGATCTGAGGTGGAACAACAGTTTCATCCCGAAACATTCCCTCCCTACGATCCATGGAAAAACTGTCTTCCAAGACACCAGTCCCTGATGCCAAAATGATTGGGGACCACTGATTTACATGGTTCATTTAACTTAATTGGGTCATTTTAATAGTCTGGTAGGGGAGGTATTATTTTCTCTTAAAGGAGTACTATAAATTTACCTTAATTTCATTCATGCCAGAGGAGGGTATACATCTCTTCCCCACTGGTGCTAGGGATGTGCTGAATGAATGGATGTTGGAAAATGCTATCATTTATTCGCTGTGGTTCTACTTGTAGGTAGAACGGTTAATCCAAGAACGAGGCTGGGAGTTCATGTGGAATGAGCGCCTAGGATACATTTTGACCTGTCCTTCGAATCTTGGAACAGGACTACGAGCTGGTGTCCACGTTAGGATCCCAAAGCTCAGCAAGGTACTGTTATGTGCCCAACGGCCCTGATGGGCCAGGGATCAGCTCAGATGTGACTGTGGAGGGAGAAAACATCACTACCCATTCCTTAACCCTTACTTTCTCTACCTACAATATAAAAATAAGAAAAAATTAAGTTTGCCTCAAAAGACATTTGTATTAGTTAGAATAAAAGGTTAAGGGGCTGTAAGAAAAAGATGGTAGCTTCAAGAATACGGCCTTTACATTTTTCCTCATGTAACAAATCAAGATAGGTAGTCTCTGCGCTATCTGGTTCTTTCTATCTCCTTTCTCTGTCTCTCCTAGTTCAAGCAGTTCTCAAACTTGAGCATGCACGAGATCACCTGAAGGACTTGGTAAAACACAAGTTACTAGGCCCCACCTGCAGAATTCGCATTTCTAACAAGTTTCCAGGTGATGCTGGGGTTGTTGGTCAAGGGTCTACACTTGGAGGAACGCTGTCTTAGAGCACTGTTCTTAGAGACCTACAAAGAGACTTAGACTCCCACACAATAACAGTGGGAGACTTCACCCCAAATCAACAGAATACGTATATTGTTCTCAGCATTACATCGCACTTATTCTAAAACCGACCACATAATTGGAAGTAAAACACTTCTCAGCAAATGAAAAAGAACGGATATCATAACAGTCTCTCAGACCACAGTGCAATCAAATTAGAACTCAAGATTAAGAAACTCACTCAAAACCGCACAACTACATAGAAATTGAATAATCTGCTCCTGAATGACTACTGGGTAAATAACGAAATGAAGGCAGAATAAATAAGTTCTGTGAAACCAATAAGAACAAAGACACAATGTACCAGAATCTCTGGGACAAAGCTAAAGCAGTGTGTGGAGGGAAATTTATAGCACCAAATGCCTACAGGAGAAAGGAAAGATCTAAAATTGACACCCTAACATCACAATTAAAAGAGCTAGAGAAGTGAGAGCAACAAATTCAAAAGCGAGCAGAAGACAAATAACTAAGATCAGAGCAGAACTGAAGGAGACAGAGACACGAAAAACCCTTCAAAAAAATCAATGAATCCAGGAGCTGGTTTTTTGAAAAGATTAATAAAATAGATAATAAAATAGATAGATCATGAGTCAGACTAACAAAGAAAAGAGAGAAGAATCAAATAGACACAATAGAAAGTGATAAAGGGGGGATATCACCACTGATCCTACAGAAATACTACCATCAGAGAATACTATCAACCCCTCTGCAAATAAACTAGAAAATCTAGAAGAAATGGATAAATTCCTGGACATATACACCCTTCCAAGACTAAACGAGGAAGAAGTTGAATCTCTGAATAGACCAATAACAAGTTCTGAAATTGAGGCAGTCATTAATAGCCTACCAACCAAAAAAAGTCCAGGACCAGATGGATTCACAGCCGAATTCTACCAGAGGTACAAAGAGGAGCTGGTACCATTCCTTCTGAAACTATTCCACACAATAGAAAAAGAGGGACTCCTCCCTAACTCATTTTATGAGGCTAGCATTATCCTGATACCCAAACCTGGCAGAGACACAATAAAAAAAGAAAATTTCAGGGCAATATCCCTGATGAACGTCGATGCAAAAATCCTTAATAAAATACTGGCAAACTGAATCCAGCAGCACATCAAAAAGCTTATCCACCACAATCAAGTAGGCTTCATCTCTAAGATGCAAGGCTGGTTCAACATACACAAATCAAACGTAATCCATCACATAAACAGAACCAATGGCATAAACCCACATGATTATCTCAACAGATGCAGAAAAGGCCTCTGACAAAATTCAACAGCCCTTCAGGCTAAAAATTCTCAATAAACTAGGTATTGATGGAACATATCTCAAAATAATAACTCTTTATGACAAACCCACAGCCAATATCATACTGAATGGACAAAAGCTGGAAGCATTCCCTTTGAAAACTGGCACATGACAGGGATGCCCTCTCTCACCACTCCTATTCAATATGGTGTTGGAAGTTCTGGCTAGGGCCATCAGGCAAGAGAAAAAATAAAGGGTATTCAAACAGGAAGAGAGGAAGTCAGGTTGTCTCTGTTTGCAGATGACATGATTGTATATTTAGAAAACCCCATTGTCTCAGCCCAAAATGTCCTTAAGCTGATAAGCAACTTCAGCAAAGTCTCAGGATACAAAATCAATGTGCAAAAATCACAAGCATTCCTCTACACCAATAACAGACAAACAGAGAACCAAATCATGAGTGAACTCCCATTCACAATTGCTACAATGAGAATAAAATACCTAGGAATCCAACTTACAAGGGATGTGAAGGACCTCTTCAAGGAGAACTACAAACCACTACTCAAATAAATAAAAGAGGATACAAACAAATGGAAGAATATTACATGCTCATGGATAGGAAGAATCAATTATAGTGAAAATGGCCATACTGCCCAAAGTAATTTATAGATTCAATGCTATCCCCATCAAGCTACCACTGACTTTCTTCACAGAATTAGAAAAAACTACTTCAAATTTCATATGGAACCAAAAAGTAGCCCGTATAGTCAAGACAATCCTAAGCAAAAAGAACAAAGCTGGAGGTATCATGCTGACTTCAAACTATACTACAAGGCTACAGTAACTAAAACAGCATGGTACTTCTACCAAAACAGATATATAGACCAATGGAACAGAACAGAGGCCTCAGAAATAACACCACACATCTACAACTATCTTTGACAAAAACAAGCAATGGGGAAAGAATTCCCTATTTAATAAATGGTGTTGGGAGAACTGGCTAGCCATATGCAGAAAACTGAAACTGGACCCCTTGCTTACACCTTATACAAAAATTAACTCAAAATGGATTAAACATAAGACCTAAAAACCATAAAAAACCTAGAAAAAAACCTAGGCAATACCATTCAGGACACAGGCATGGGCAAAGACTTCATGACTAAAACACCAAAAGCAATGGCAACAAAAGCCAAAATAGACAAATGGGATCTAATTAAACTAAAGAGCTTCTGCACAGCAAAAGAAACTAGCATCAGAGTGAACAGGCAACCTACAGAATGGGAGAAAAATTTTGCCATCCATCCATCTGACAAAGGGCTAATATCCAGAATCTACAAGGAACTTAAATTTACAAGAAAAAAACAGCCCCATCAAAAAGTAGGTGAAGAATATGACCAGACACTTCTCAAAAGATGACATTTATGTGGCCAACAAACATGAAAAAAAGCTCATCAGCACTGGTCATTAGATAAATGCAAATTAAAACCACACTGAGATACCATCTCACACCAGTTAGAACAGCGATCATTAGAAAGTCAGGAAACAACAGATGCTGGAGAGGATGTGGAGAAATAGGAATGCTTTCACACTGCTGGTGGGAGTATAAATTAGTTCAACCATGTGGAAGACAGTGTGGCAATTCCTGAAGGATCTAGAACTAGAAATACCATTTGACCCAGCCATCCCATTACTGGGTATATACCCAAAGGATTATAAATCATTCTGTTATAAAGACATATGCACACATGTGTTTATTGATTCACTGTTCACAGTAGCAAAGACTTGGAACCAACCCAAATGCCCATCAATGATAGACTAGATAAAGAAAATGTGGCAGACATACACCATGGAATACTATGCAGCCATAAAAAAGGATGAGTTCATGTCCTTTGCAGGGACATGGATGAAGCTGGAAACCATCATTCTCAGCAAACTAACACAAGAACAGAAAACCAAACACCGCATGTTCTCACTCATAAGTTGGAGTTGAACAATGAGAACACATGGACACAGGGAGGGGAACATCACACACTGGAGCCTGACAGGGGTTGGGGATTTGGGGAAGGGAAGGGATAGTATTAGGAGAAATACCTAATGTAGATGATGGGTTGATGGGTGCAGCAAACCACTATGACACATTTATACCTATTTAACAAACCTGCACATTCTACACATGTCTCCCAGAACTTAAAGTATATAAAGTTAAACTGTTATCTCTCACTATATGTCTTCTATCAGTAAATGCACCAATGATTGTGAATCGATTTTGCCTCTTACCACATTTAAGTATTATCCCTTTGTCCTAGGACCCACGCTTTTCTAAGATCCTGGAAAACCTAAGACTCCAGAAGCGTGGCACAGGTGGTGTGGACACTGCCGCAGTTGCAGATGTGTACGACATTTCCAACATAGATAGAATTGGTCGATCAGAGGTAACGTCTCTCTCACTTTCGTAACACGAACTAACAAAATCAGCCTAAGAGAATAGAGAAAAGCAAACAGCCTTACCATTTTCACAAAATTCGAGACCTCCTCTTCGCCCATCAAGTCCTGAGTTATGTTAGCTTTTCATTCTGTAACATTATTCTTCCATGGGAAGTAGCTGCATAAAGGTAAACATAACGTGAGCTGAGAATTTATAGGCAAGTATAGGAATTCACAGTGGGACTGTTGTCACCGACCTGCCATGAGAGCTATTCCAACAATCCTCAGCGAGCAGGAGCTCTGTTATGCTAAAGGACTGCAGTTTTTTTTTATTACTGCAAAGTCAGAACATCTATGCTATCCCTCTGAGGGTGGCAAAATAGTGGAATTTTCTCTTGATTCTGAATTTTCTTTGGTGAAGGCTACAATCATCTTCACTTTGCTGTTCTTAGATACTCAATGGTTTTAAACTTTTATTTCTTAGGCTAAAGATAGCAAATATGTTATGTGCTAGGTTTAGATAAGTTTGTGCTCATAAAATCCTTAGGATTCTGTGATGAATATGTAGGATGAAAAGGATTCATAGACTTTGTGTGGCCTGAAACAATGAATGAGGCAAAAAGATGGCACATAAGGAACATGCAGCTGAAAGCTAAGCAAATACTGATTGTGGTAAGTTATACCAGCTTATCTGGATGTGGTCCCATTGGACATATTATGCCCATCATTAATTTAAAAGCCTCTTCTCATAACACAACTCTTAATAATTCAGTGACTGGTTATTAAATCTGTGGATTATCAAAGTTCTCTCTTCCTTACCAGTTTGTGAATATTTCACTGCCTATTGATATCCCTACCAGTAGGTACACTGAGGAAAAAGAAAGGAAGAAACACTCAAAACAATTAGATCAGCCAGTGTGCTATCAGCTCTGGTAAAGTACTTGAGGGACAACCAACTATAATACCACAACTTCTGAAATTTACTGAATCATGTGGGGTGTAGTGAATAAAGAAAATCTGGGAGGCTAGCCCTGTTGATTCTAAGATTAACTAGATATTTATTACTGGAAAACAATGTAGTTAATGCTTAAAAAAATGTTAAGTCTAACTATACTAGGCACTCACTATAAAAGTGAGGAAAAAACTACTCAAAAAACTTTAAAAATTGTTATAATACATGTTTAGTACTATAACCAAATACTGGTTATAATTTTTTCCAATGTATTATATCATGAGCATCTTCCCACAATATTAAGTATTCTTCAAAAACATGATCTTTAATCACAGTAAAGATAATCTATTATCTATTTAATGTTTTCCTGATTGTACATTTGACCATCTCTATACATAATTCTAATCACAACTCTGGTTATTTAGTTAGGATATACTTCTAGGAAAGGAATTCCTGGGTTAAAACCAGGGTGCTCTATTTATGACCACGTTTTCTACCGGATTTATACCAAGATAGAGTCTACTGGCATTGAGTGAGAGACCTGTCTCACCATACTCTCACCAATACTGGAAGGGATCAAAGGGATAAGTAGAAAATACGTGTTTTAGTTAGTAGTGACTAACATTCTGATTTAACCCTCTCTTGGAGCCTGTTTCCTTATGCATATAAACAGATAGGGAGGCAGCTGGAATATGTGATGCCTAAGAGCTAACATTCAACGATGCCTTCCATCCTCGCTGCTCATTCTTGAGTTGTATAATGTATGTCTGGAATTAACTAATTTCTCTCTTAATTTGGGTTTCCTTGGGAGCGGTGCAAGTCATTTGCTTAGGAGGTGATCCCATAGCAGAAAAAAAAATTAAGTAGATGTGCTATGGTTTAAGGAAGACAAGTATTTGGAAACCAAACTTCTATACATAGTTTAAGAACAGGAATTTTAGAAAGTATATCTTAATTTGTAAAACTTCATTTCATTAATAAGCTTGCCCAGCACAGCACAAACATGATTTAGTTGCCAAACATTTGACATTAATTTTTCAGGAAGACACTCACTGTATTAATGATGACATCTGAACTATATTAGCATACCCAGTGCTCAGATTAGTGGCAGGTCAGAATTCAGATCCAGGCCAAAGAACAACACAAAGGTGTCACTGTACTCTTAACTTTTAGATAAACTCTGATATTGTATAGACTGATAGGAAAAAAATGTTTGAGATGCAAACTAACGGTTTTCATATAGTAAAAAAGCTTTCACATACAAAGTAGTATCCCCATCTTAACTATGGAAAGATTGACAGAAACCCTTATATCTCTGCCTTCCGTCTCTGAGAAGGAAGAAATTGTTGTGAAGTCCATCTAAGTGGCAAGTTCTCATTTATCCCAGTGCTGTTCCTGTTAATTAATGCCCTGCAGATGTCTTCTATTCAAATTAATCATTCATCTTCTTCACTGTCAAAGGTTGAGCTTGTTCAGATAGTCATCGATGGAGTCAATTACCTGGTGGATTGTGAAAAGAAGTTGGAGAGAGGCCAAGATATTAAGGTGCCACCCCTCTGCCTCAGTTTGGCAAAAGTGAACTTTCCCTTTCCCAGTTTATAAATAATCTGTCTGCTGGTACGACAGACATGAATCTCTACTCTGAGAGTTTTGTACACTTGGAAAATGTAAAATTGTAGATCCTGCCTATCTTTAAAATAAAACTCTCCTTAACATATCTTTGCTTTGTTTCTGATTTTTTTTTAAATAATACTAAGAAGGGCAAACACATCCGATTACAAGTAGACAAGAAGCAAAATATTTTAAGACAATAAAACTAATATTTGTAAGTTTTGATTTTGCCACAACTTACACCTCTAAATAACCCTTTAGCTACCTAGATGTTAGTCAACCCTTTAGGAAATCTCTTATGGACACCACTGGAAAGTAAGGAATTAATATAATAAGCAATTTTCTGGCAAATGGAGCAAGAGAAGACTTACCTATTGAAAGTGTGGCAATAAAGACTACACAAATAGAGGCTACTTATTTATTCAGAGTTTGCTGTCACAAGGGTGTCAACCATCATCTCTTGCATTTGGCAGTGACTCAAAGGCAGGCAGAGACATGAGAAATCTTTATGGTGAAAGAAAGGGGAGGTTTCAGGTATGCTGTGATTGGGGTTGCAGGCATGGGGTAGTTGAAGACAGGCTATCTAGAAGCGGGGTATGTTATGTGATTATTTGGGGAAGCATATTTGGTTTTATCTGATTGGTCCTGAGTTGGAGGCAGGGGCAAAAATTAGAGAAGTCGGCAGTCATTGACCAAGTCCTGACCATCCTGTACTGACTGTTACAGAGGTTAGGGTTTGGCCTCCTAGAATGATTGCTTTAGAGGTTGTGGGTGAGAGTTCTGTTGTCCTGTGGTCTAGCCATTGTCTCTCTATATACTCAGTCTATCAAAAACAATTCAAAATTTGATGTCTGAAATACTGAAAATGTTTTTAGTATAACCTGAAAGCAGAATTCTCCCTTCAGCATGCCGATTATTACCTTGAATCTTGTTATTTTCCTTCTATCCTGTGATGTCTATAGCTTGAAGGAACACGATAGAGTAGGTGGGAGCAATTAATTGTGTAACAAGTTAGGAAACAGCTCCACACACAAAAGATAAATACTTTTTAATAGAAATGAGATCAAGTTATGCACCCTATAGTAAGTGACATCCTGTTCGCAGAAGTTGTGATAAGTTTTAATTTTGCTACAAGAAACAAGCATATTGGCAATATTACAGTTAAAATAAGACCTTTTATAAGATGAGTCCATTGGAAGAGATAAAGGGACTTCTAATTATTAATTAAAATTCTAAATGACTACCATATCTTCCAGCCATGGGAGTCATATAGCATGCAAATAGTTCCTGTCTACTAAGGTCTAGTTCAATCAGTATTCATCAAGCACTCATATGAACAGAGCATGGTTCTGAGTCACAGGCCTTTTAAAATTTGCTGCATTCCTTACATCAGAGGCAGATGCAATGAGAAAGCTTCGATGGGTGAAAAATCATTCTGGCTCTCTTCCTCAGGGGAAGAGAAACGGGTCTTCTCCTTGACTTCTGGGCTTCCATAGTAAGTCTGCTTATGGAGACTGAGCTACTCTCCCCTCACGCCAAACATCATAAAAGAGCATGTCTGAATGTTCTGAAAGCAGCCAAAATAATTTTTTTTTCCTTGAGACAAAGTCTTACTCTGTCACCCAGGCTGATGAAGTGGCACAATCATGGCTCATGGCAGCCTCAAACTCCCAAGCTCAAGCGATCCTCCCACCTCAGCCTCCCGAGTAGCTGTGATGACAGGTGCACACCACCATGCCCAGCTAATTTTTTATTTTTTTTTGTAGAGATAGGGTCTTACTATGTTGCCCAGGCTGGTCTTGAACTCTTGGACACAAGCAATCCTCCTGCCTTGGCCTCCCAAAGTGCTGGGATAACAGGCATGAGCCACTGTGCCCAGCCTAAAAGAAGTTGTTTTGAGGTCAAAAAATTTGCATGAGATTCAGGCTCATGACCAAAGGTAAATTATTTAACTCAATAGTCTTGATTTCATTTGCAGAATGGAGAGAATTCCTGCCTTATAAAGTTTTTATGATGATTAAATAAGGCAGTGACTTACTTTGTTTTTCCCTTTTACTGTAAAAGGAAAAAAAATGTGAAAAAATATATTTCACATTAGAACCCGGTACACAAACAGGCAGGCTGCAGGCTCTGGGAGACAGCCAGGAAATTATGAGTGCCCACGGTGTGAAAGTGTGAAAGGGGGATTATTTGCCCCGACACACACATCTTCACTGGGGAACCTAAAGGTCCAGATCACAGAAGAATTTGACCTTGCCTGGGAGCTGAGATAAATTTAGAGAGCTGAGTCAAATACAGGGGTAGGGGAAGCAACAGGAAGGGCCCTGTGGAAACTCTCCATCCCCAGGGAAGTCGTTTCTGACTCTGTCTCTCAGGTATCCTTGGGGAGGGCTGCCAGTGAAATTGGGGAAGGACCACAAGGAGAAGGAAATTTCTAGCTGAGCTTTGTAACAATTTCCACCAAACACAAAGTCTCCTGGACAGAACCTGGGGAGCGGGCAAACCAGGAGTGCAGATACAAGCACAGAAGCTGTGGCAGGCAGGGAGGCATGAAATCTGAAAGCCCTGCTTGCTTCCTCAGTCGGGAGGCATGGAGCCTGGGGCAAGTTCTCAGCCCCACTCACCAGCTGCCTGGAAATAAACTCAGTGCAGCTCGGGATGGGGCAACCCAGCCTCACGGGTTGTGTGGGAGCTGGTAACGCCTGTAACTGCCAGCATTCTCCCACTTCCCTGGCAACATGCACGACAAAGCAAAGGCAACCATAATCCTCCTGGAAACATAACTCCATTGGTCTGAGAACCACACCCCCATACCCCACAGCAGCTGCAGCAACCCCTACCCAAGGAGAGTCTAAGCTCAGACACACCTAACCTTGCCCCCACCTGATGGTCTTTCTCCATCTGCCCTGGTAGCCAAACACAAAGGACATAGTGTCTTAGGAGCTCTATGGCCCCACCCACTGCCTGATTCTCCCTATACTACCGCAGCTGATGCTCTCTTGAAAGTGCTACCTCCTGGCTAGAGGCCAACCAACACAAAACTAGCACACTAAACAAAAATACAACCAAGGACCCTCACAGAGTGCATTTCACCCCCTGCTGCCTCCACCAGAGCAGGTGCTGGTATCTATGGCTGAGAGACCTGAAGACAGATCACATCACAGGACTCTTTGCAGACAATCCCAGTACCAGGCTAGAGCCTGGTAGCTCTGCTGGGTGGCTAGATCCAGAAGAGAAATAACAATCACTGCAGTTTGCCTCTCAGGAAGCCACATCCCTAAGGGAAGAGGGAGAGCACCACATCAAGGGAGCACCCTGTGGGACAAAAGAATCTGAATAGCAGCCTTCAGTCCTAAATCTTCCCTCTGACATAGTCTACACAAATGAGAAGGAACCAGAAAAAACAATCCTGGTAATATGATAAAACAAGGTTCTTAATACTGCCAAAAGATCACACTGGCTCACCAGCAATGAATCCAAACCAAAAAGAAATCTCTGAATTGCCAGAAAAATGATTCAGAAAGTCGATTATTAAGCTACTCAAGGAGACACCAGAGAAAGGTGAATACCAACTTAAAGAAAATTTTAAAATGTTACAGGATATGGATGAGAAAATCTCCAGAGAAATACCATAAATAAAAAACAATTACAACTTCTGGAAATGAAGGATGCACTTAGAGAAATACAAAATACAATGGAAAGTCTCAGCAATAGAATCAAACAAATAGAAGGAAGAACTTTAGAGCTCAAACACAAGGCTTCTGAATCAACCCAATCCAACACAGACAAACAAAAGAGAATTTTAAAAAATGAACAAAGCCTCCAAGAAGTTTGGGATTATGTTAAACAACCAAACCTAAGAATACTTGGTATTCCTGAGGAAGAAGAGAAATATAAAAGTTTGGAAAACATATTTGAGGAAATAATCAAGGAAAAACTTCCCCTGCCTTGCTAGAGATCTAGATACCCACATACAAGAAGCTCAAAGAACACCTGGGAAATTCAATGAAGAAAGATCATTGCCTAGGCACAGAGTCATCAGGTTACCTAAAGTCAAGACGAAGGCAGGAATCTTAAGAGCTGTGAGGCAAAAGCATCAGGTAACCAATAAGGGAAAACCTATCAGAGTAGCAGCAAGGGATTGGGGTCCTATCTTTGGCCTCCGTAAACAAAACAATTATCAGCCAAGAATTTTGCATCCGGGAAAACTAAGCTTCCTAAATGAAAGACACAGTCTTTTTCAAACAAACAAATGCTGAGAGAATTTGCCACTACCAACCCAGCACTACAAGAGCTGTTAAAAGGAGCTCTAAATCTTGAAACAAATCCTTGCAATACATCAAAATAGAACTTCCTTAAAGCATGAATTTCACAGGACCTATAAAACAATATTACAATGGGGAAAAAAAAAAAACCCAGGTATTCAGGCAACAAATGCCACATGAATATAATAGTACCTCACATCTCAATACTAACTTTGAATGTAAACAGCCTAAATGCTCCACTTAAAAGATACAGAATGGCAGAATTGTTATGAATTCACCAACCAAGTATCTGCTCTCTTCAAGAGATTCACTTAACACACAAGAACTCACATAAACTTAAGGTAAAGGAGCGGAAAAACATACTCCATGCAAACAAACACCAAAAGCAAGCAGGAGTAGCTATTCTTATATCAGACAAAACAAATTTTAAAGCAACAGCTGTTAGACAAAGAGGGACATTATATAATGATAAAAGGACCTGTCCAACAGGAAAATATCACAATCCTAAACATATTTGCACCTAACACTGGAGCTCCCAAATTTATAAAACAATTACTGCTAGACCTAAGAAATGAGATATACAGCAGCATAATAATAATGGGAGACTTCAATACTCCACAGACAGCACTAGACAGATCATCAAGATAGAAAGTCAACAAAGAAACAACAATGTACTTAAGCTATAACCTACAACAAATGGACTTAACAGATATTTACAGAACATTCTGCCCAACAAATATAAAATATACATTCTATTCATCAGTACATGGGATATTCTCCAAGACAGACCATACAATAGGCCACAAAACAAGTCTCAATAAATTTAAGAAAATCGAAATTATATCAAGTACTCTCTCAGACCATAGTGGAATAAAAGTGGAAATCAATTCCAGAAGAAATCCTCAAAACGATGCAAATACATGGAAATTAAATAACCTGCTCCTGGAATGATTCTTGGATCAACAATGAAATCTGAAATCAAGATGAAAATTTAAAAATTCTTTGAACTGAATAATAGTGACACAATCCATCAAAACCTCTGGGATACAGCAAAGGCAGTGCTTAGAGAAAGCTCATGCCATTAAACGTCTACATCAAAAAGTCTGAAAGAGCCCAAATGGACAATCTAAGGTCACACCTCAAGGAACTAGAGAAACAAGAACAAACCAAACCCAAACTCAGAAAAAGAAAAGAAAAATAACAAAGATCGGCCAGGTGCAGTGGCTCACGCCTGTAGTCCCAGCACCATGGGAGGCCGAGGCAGGTGGATCATGAGGTCAGGAGTTCAAGACCAGCCTGGCCAACATGGTTAAACTGCATCTCTACTGAAAATACAAAAAAAAAAAAAAAAAATAGCTGGGCTTGGTGGCAGGCACCTGTAATCCCAGCTACTCGAGAGGCTGAGGCAGGAGAATCTCTTGAACTTGAGAGGTGGAGGTTGCAGTGAGCCAAGATCACGCTATTGCAATCTAGCCCAGGCGACAGTGCAAGTCTCCATCTCCAAAAAAAAAAAAAGAAAAAAGAAAAAATATATAACAAAGATCAGAGCAGAAGTAAATGAAACTGAAACAAACAAAAATACATTAAATAAATGAAACAAAAAGCTGTTTCTTTGAAAAGATAAATAAAATTGATAGACCATTAGCAAGACTAACCAAGAAAAGGGGAGAAGATCCAAATAAGCTCAATTAGAAATGAAACAAGAGATATTACAACCGATACCACAGAAATACAAAAGATCATTCAAGGCTACTAGAACACATTTATGTGCATAAACTAGAAAACCTAGAGGAGATGGATAAGTTCTTGGAAATATACAACCCTCCTAGATTAAACAGGAAGAAACACAAACTCTGAACAGACCAACAACAACAAAACCAGGACCAGATGGATTCACAGCTGAATTCTATCAGATATTCAAAGAAGGACTGACAATATTCCAAATATTGACACTATTCCAAAAGATAGAGAAAGAGAGAATCCTCCATAAATCTTTCTGTGAAGCCAGTATCACCCTAATACCAAAATCCAGGAAAGGACATAACAAAAAAAGAAAACTACAGATCAATTTCCCTGAGGAACACAGATGTAAAAATCCTCAACAAAATACTAGCTAACCGAATCCAACAGTATATCAAAAAGATGATCCACCATATCAAGTGGGTTTCATACCAAGGATGCAGGGATAGTTTAACATCCACAAGTCAATAAATGTGATACACCACATAAACAGAATTAAAACAAAATCACATGATCATCTCAATAGATGCAGAAAAAGCATCTGACAAAATCCAGCATCCTTTTATGATGAAAGCTCTCAGCAAAACTGGCATAGAAGGGATATATCTTAAGGTAATAAAAGCCATCTATTACAAACCCACAGCCAGTATTATACTGAACTGGGAAATGTTGAAAGCATTCCCCCTGGAACAAGACAAGAATGTCCACTTTCACCACTTCTATTCAACACAGTACTGAAAGTCTTAGCCAGGGCAATCAGACAAGAGAAAAAATAAAGGGCATCCAAATTGGTAAAGAGGAAGTCACACTGTCGCTGTTTGCTGATGATAAGATCATACACCTAGAAAACCCTAAAGAATCCTCCAAAAAGCTCTGGAACAAAAAAATGAATTCAGCGAAGTTTCAGGATACAAAATTAAAGTACACAAATCAGTAGCACTGCTATAACACAACAGTGACCAAACTGACAATCAATCAAGAACTTAACCACTTATACAATAGCTACACACACACACACACACACACACACACACACACACACACTCCAAAATAAAAACCACTGAGGAATATACCTAACCAAGGAGGTAAAAGACCTCTACAAGGAAAACTACAAAACACTGCTGAAAAAAATCACAGACGACACACACAAATGGAAACACATCCCATGCTGATGGATGCGTAGAATCAACATTGTGAAAATGACCATACGGCCAAAGCAGTCTACAAATTCAATGCAATTCCCATCAAAATACCACCATCATTCTTCACAGAACTAGAAAAAACAAACCTAAAATTCATGTGGAACCAAAAAGGAGCCCACATAGCCAAAGCAAAACTAAGCAAAAAGAACAAACCTGGAGGTATCACATTACCTGACTTCAAACTCTACTATAAGGTCATAGTCACCAAAACAGCACGGTACTGGTATCCTCATCTCTCACCTTATACAAAAATCAACTGAAGGTGGACAAAGACTTAAATCTAAGACCTGAAACCATAAAAATTCTAGAAAATAACATTGGAAATACTCCTCCTAGACACTGGCTTAGGCAACTACTTCATGTCTAAGAACCCAAAAGCAAATGCAATAAAAACAAAGATAAATAGGTGGAAATTAAACTAAAAACCTTCTGCAAAGCAAAAGAAACAATCAGCAGAGTAAACAGACAACCCACACAGTGGGACAAATTCTTCACAAGCCATACATCTGACAAAGGACTAATATCCAGAATCTACAAGGAACTCAAATTGGGAAGAAAAAACAAACAAACAAACAAACAATCCCATCAAAAAGTGGGCTAAGGACAGGAATGGACAATTCTCAAAAGAAGATATACAAATGACCAACAAACATATGAAAACATGCTCAAAATCACTAATGATCAGGGAACTGCAAATCAAAACCACAATGCAATACCACCTTACTCCTGCGAGAATGGCCATAATCAAAAAATAATAGATGTTGGTGTAGAGGTGGTGAAAAGAGAACACTTTTACACTGCTGGTGGGAATGTAAACTAGTACAACCACTATGGAAAACAGTGTGGAGATTCCATAAAGAACTAAAAGTAGATCTACCATTTGATCCAGGAGTCCCACTACAATCCCACTATTGGGCATCTACCCAGAGGAAAAGAAAACATCACACAAACAAGATACTTGCACATGCATGTTATGGCACCACAATTCACAACTGCAAAAATACAGAACAAGCTCAAATGCTCATCAATCAACGAGTGGATAAAGAAAATGTGGTATATATACTTGGAATACTACTCAGTCATAAAAAGGAACCAAATAATGGCATTTGCAGCAACCTGGATGGAACTGGAGACTATTATTCTAAATGAAGTAACTTAGGAATGGAAAACCAAACAGTGTAGGTTCTCATTCATAAGTGGGAGCGAAGCTATGAGGACACAAAGGCACAAGAATGATACAGTGGACTTTGGGGACTGGGAGTAAAGGGTGGGAGGGGGGTGAGGGATAAAGACTACACATCTGGTACACTGTACACTACTCGCGTGATGAGTGCACCAAAATCTCAGAAACCACCACTAAAGAACTTATTCATGTAACCAAACACCACCTGTTCCCCAAAAACCTATTGACATAACAACAGAAACAAAGCAAATTACAAGAAAAAAGAGTAAACAGGCAAACACACAAGTCATCCAGACATTAATGAGTCAATAAGAAGATTTTAAGAACAACTTTATGCCTATACATTTGACAATTTCAATGAAATGAGAAAATTCCTTGAAAAACCATCTGACAAAAACTGAAAGATATGATTTGGATTTGAAAAATTTACCCTATTACTTAAAAAACAAAAAATGTTTCACAAAGAAAACTCTAGTGATCTCTTTCAGTGAAATCTTCAAAACATTTAAGAAATAACACACTTAAACAAACCCTTCTAGAGAACAGGAAAAAAAGTTATACTTACCAACATATGATTTTTTCTTTCTTTTTTTTTTTTTTGAGATGAGTTCTCACTCTGCCACCCAGGCTGGAGTACAGTGGCACAATCTTGGCTCACTGCAACCTCCACCTCCCAAGTTCAAGCAATTCTCATGCCTCAGTCTTCCAAGTAGCTGGGATTACAGATGCGCACTACCATGCCCAGCTAATTTTTGTATTTTTTACTAGAGACAGGGTTTCATCAAGTTGGCCAGGCTGGTCTCGAACTCCTGGTCTCAGGTGATCTGCCTGCTTCGGCCTCCCAAAGTGCTGAGATTACAGGCATGTGCCACTGCACCAGGCCTTGCCATTTTTTTTTCTTTCTTTTTTTAGACAGGTTCTCTCTCTGTTACCCAGGCTGAAGTGCAGTGGCAGGATCACAGCTCACTGAAGCCTGAAAACTCCTTGGCTCAAGTGATCCTCCTGTCTTGGCCTCCCAAAGTGCTGGGATTACAGGCTTTAGACACTGTGCCCAGCCCCAATTTATAACTTTGATAAACAAGCCTGACAAGTGTATTACAAGGAATAAAAATGGCAGTACAGACTCCAACATAAATGTAAATGCAACAATTAAAAAAAAACCAGTACACACATATATGAATATCCAAGTGAATGTATATAAAATCCAAACAAAGCTTTCATGTAACAAAAGTTACCCTTACAATCTGAGATGCATTCTGATACTTTATTCTATACTGTCTTAATCTCCTCCAATTTTAAAAAATTCTGATTGTAATACATTAAATGGATTTCACAACATATTAAGGGCATAAAATTCAGTTTGAAAAACAGACGTAATTACCTGGCTCAATGATCATTAAATTCCCTCCTCCATTCTTTTATTCTTCCTTCAACTCTAAATATTTTGTTCCATTTTCTTCTTTCTCCATGCTTTTGACGAAAAGTTCATGGTTATGCAAATAGTTGTTTTTCTGTATGTCATGTGTCATTTTTCTGATGGCTTATAAGATTTTCAGCAGTTAACGTGCCTAGGTGATGTTCTTCATATTTATATTTATTTGAGTTTCACCAAGCTTCTTATGTTGATTTATACCTTTTACAAAGTTTGGAAAGTTTTTGGTTATCATTTCTTCAAATGCTTTTTTTCTGTCTCATTCTCTATCTTTTCTTTTTTAGGACTCACAATTAGACATATACTGGACCTACTGCTATTGTTCCACAGTATTCTGAGTGTCCATTTTTAAAATAATTTCCCCCTTTTTCTGTTTATTCCATCATTTCCTTTTCTTCAGAATGAATAATTTCTATTGTTCTATCTTTAAGTTTCTAAATTCTTACCTCTCTATTTGACCTCTGTCCTCTCTATTCTGCTACTGAGCTCAACCAGTAATCTTTTTTCATTACAGATATTTTAACTTTTACTTCTTAAGTTTTTTTTTTTTTTTTTTTACATATATTTCTCTGCTGAGATATTCTATCTTTTCATTCATTGTAAACATCTTTGCCTTTATTCATTGAGCACAGTTAGAATAGCTGGCATAAAGTCTTTGTGTTGTATCTTTTGGTCACCTTGTTCATCTCTGGGTAACCTCTGTTGGCTGTCTTTTTTCTTGTCATATTTTCCTAGTTCATTCTATGTCAAGTAATTTTGGATTATATCATGGACATTGAGAATGTTATATTTTGTATAACCTGAGTTCGACTGTATTGCTTTAAAAATGACTGAGGTATTTGTCTTAGCAGGCAATTACCTTGATTAGACTCAAACTGTGGCCTCACCTGCAATGACTGCAAGTTCAATATACAGTTAAGTTATTTCAGCCTCAGTGGTTGTTTTGAAGCTGCTTCATTCATGTGTTGTTCAGGGGTCAAGTAAAGATTTGAGCAGAATTCACCCAGAGAACCTGGACCTCCACTTCTCTGGGTCTCTCCTCTAGAATACCCCCTCTGGTGGCTATGCTTATTCCAGGCTCCATCTCCTGGTTTACCAGGCCAGAAAAGAGCTTGTTTCTCTACTGGAGTCTTAGCCACTCCATGCTGTACTGTATCTGTGGCTTATGCAGGCTAATGCTGCAAAATTTGAAATGTCCTTTGTGCAATCTCAACCTCTAAGATTTGAATACTCTCCAAAAGCTACCTGCTTTTTTCCCATCTCCAGAGTTCTTGTATAATTTTAAAAATTTAATCAGAGTTTATAGTTCTTATCTGTAGGAGAGTGTGCCTATTAGGAGCATACTGCATCACAGAAGTAGACCTCTTTCTTCTTCCAAGACTTTTAAAGAAAACTGATTCTATTTTAATAGGAAAGGGGAGGAAAAAATTAATCTTCTGACAAAACACTTTAAAGTCATCAATAAATTAATTCCAAATGAAGGAAGAAGAATACAACTCTTTTCATTGGGATAAGTGCAATAAATTACAGTATCTATGGAAAGCCAACTATATCCACAATTACATCGAATATAAATAGTTGGCTGGGCACAACGGCACATGCTTGTAATCCCAGCACTTTGGGAGACCGAGGTGGGCGGATTGCTTGAGGTCAGGAGTTTGAGACTAGCCTGGCCAACATGGTCAAACCTCATCTGTACCAAAAATACAAAAATTAGCTGGGCATGGTGGTACATGCCTGTAATTCCAGCTACTCAGGAGGCTGAGGCATGATAATTCCTTGAACCTGGGAGGCAGAGGTTGCAGTGAGCCAAGACTGTGCCATTGTACTCCAGCCTGGGCAACAGGGCGAGACTCCGTCTCAAAAAAAAAAAAAAAAAAAAAAACAATCTACAGCTACAGGCAAAATCTGACTCATCATAGCCATACATTCATTTACATACTGTCTGTGGCTGCTTTTGTACTACAATGGCAGATCTGAGTAACTGCAACAAAGACCATATCGTCCGCAAAACTCAAAATATGTAGTATGTGGCTCTTTACAGGAAAAAAAAAAAAAAAAAAAGATTGTGTCAATCGCTGGTCCAAACACTCCACTTAAAAGGCAGAGACCATTAGGCTGGGGAAAAAATTTTAAAAACCAATGATATCCTGTCTACAGGAAACTCACTTTAAATATAAAGACAAAAAAGTAAAAGGATGAAAAAAGACATACTGTGAAAATACCAATCAAAAGAAACAGTGTTATATTTTATTACTGAAGTATACTCCAGAAAAAAAGCATAAAGGGGGGCATTTCATAATTATGCACATGTCAAATTCATTAAGACTTAAACATTCTAAATATGCGCTCATCTAATAACAAGTTTCAAAATATATGATGCCAAAACTAACAGAACTGCAAGAGGAAATAGACAAATATGCAGTATGTCTCACTCTTAGAATTCCATAGAACAAGTAGACAAAGTATCAAGAAAAAACCAGGAGACTTAAACAAGAATATCATCTGTGTTTTGGGCTGCCAAGAAGCAGGCACCAAGACAGGATTTAACATGAAAGTGATTTTTGTGGGAAAGGATAAGAATCAGTACGCTAGACTGAGAGGGAAGGCGGCAAGAAGGGGTAGGAAAAGTCCCAGACCAAGAAAGTTTCAACCAGGCCAATGGATTCAGCCGTCTTCACACCCGCTCTAAGAGTTTTGCATCTCCTAAGGCAAGAATGGACTTTACTCAGTTATGAGCTGAACACAGACTACAGGAAGCCTGGCCTCGGTGTCAACACAATGGTTCATCCAGAGGGGCAGTAATTGAGGTTATTTGTCAATTATGGTCCCCGCAAGAGGGAATTTCAGTTATATATTTTCATGGCCACCACAGTACACTGTGCATCATACAAATTTACTTCAGGGAAAAGCTCTTCCATGACTTCCACGGGTCTCACATCCTAAGGAGCATCTTAGAAGAGGGAGGTTATTGGTATGGACTAAAGTCCCATTGCTGCTACTCATCTTCAACCTCCTCCATTATCTATTCTAAATTTCCCTCACTTTCAACTATCACTTTGGTAGACTTTGGTGGCTTACTTCATTGTGTAAACCAAACATTCAGCCCTGAGCCTGCAATTATATGCTCTCAGGCCAGGGTTGTATCACATCTCTGTCAAGTTACAACAGAACAAGCTAACAGTAAGAACCGGGAGGCAGCCAAGTCTCTTATTCCCCACTGCTCCCTGCTCTATGTAAAAACAGCCTTTTTTTTTTTTTTTTTTTTTTTTTTTTTTTTCTTTGGTTGTTTTGTTTTTGAGACAGGGTCTCACTCTGTTGCCCAGGCTGGAATGTAGTGGCACAATCATAGCTCCCTGCAGCCTCAATCTCCTGGGCTCAAGCAATCCTCCCGCCTCTGCCACCTGAGTGGCTGGGACTACAGGTATGTGCCACTATGCTTGGCTAATTTTTAATATA